>NC_134867.1:54434072-54594072 GCF_049852395.1 Peromyscus maniculatus bairdii | reverse complement strand
GGCTTCCCGAATCACAATTTTTCATCGAGGGGAGTGTTTCCTCTCATTTGGTGCTTAGAGAGGAAAATAAGGTAAGCAGATCTCAAGAGACAGGCACATTAACCACATGATCAGTAAGTTTCCAAATCACTAGTCTAGTTGCTCAGGATGCAAACACAGGCAGAAAATGAAGAGTCTGATGTACATTCATAGGAGTGATTCAAAGCAGAAACTGGTTTGATCAAAGAACAGTGATCCACAACTTGTCCTAGGAGCTAGAGACAGTGTGGGTGCAGTAACACAGGGATCAAAACTCTAAGGCCGAAAGGGTATGGGCTGTGACAGGCTGAGCTGGGGGATCTAGAGGATGCATCTGAGAGAGCACACTCTGCTGTGCCTGCGTTCTCTGTGTCTGTCTAATTCTTAGCTCTGTATCTACTTTAGGACGGCCCCCTCCCCGCCACAAGATCTGATGTCTACTTTTGAAGGGAAGATGGAGGTCAGTTTAAATTCTTATCTGTGAAATCTGAGAAGACATCTTTGTTAATTTAGCAACCCAATATCTCACACTGCAAAGCATGCAAATATTTGAAATCAATCAAAATGGCATAACAACTCCAGATGTGGTCTGGAACTCCAGGTAGGATGCTCTGCTGTCCACAGAGTAGCCTGAGTCTGCTCTAGTGATTGGTTATGCTTTATCCATTTTTGCATAGTAAGGACTCATAATACTAACTGGAATGTGACTAGGGTTGAACCCAGGTTACTTGCATGAATGCCTGGTAGACTGAGATAATATGTGTTCCTGTAGGAATGTGTACTGTTGCTCCCTCAGAATACACCTCTCTCTCCACTGCCTTGTGCTGGATACTTAATCTACACTGTTGTGACCATTGAGTGAATTTGCTGACTTTTGACAAGCTGTCTGCTGAGAAAGAATGTTTGCAGGGAATTGTGTGCTGTTATGGTCCATGCTACCCTGTTCTGGACTTATGAACTTTAGAAATAATTTTTCCCACAGTCATAATTCTTGATAAATGGCCTGTATAAGTCAAACTTCATCTTTTTGTCCTTAGAAGAAACTTCCAAACCGCTCTGTAACCGGAAGCAAACTGGTTGCTATGGGAATCTTTGTCCCCTGAGTTGTGTATGTATGTAAATACTGTTTTGCTTCCCAGAGCCTCTCGGGTGATGTCTTTTACAGGTGAGCATCTTGTTATCTTGGACACCTTGAAATAATGCTTCGCACATTTTTTTTTTGCTGTTATGAATTACCTCGAGGAATGGCTGAATTGCAATGTCTTACTGAAAGTATGTCTACGCGACATGTATCTGAATATCTAAAGTGTGGTCTTAGCTCACTCTGTGAATTATTTTATAGCACAAACTGTTACTTTTGTATTGCATTTTCAAAAAACCCATTTGTATTGCATTTTTTTAAAAAAAAACTTATGGAAGAGAAATTGTTCTAAATGGTACTGCATCTGGGAATTGGAAAGTTTATGGAGTAGACATCCAAAAGATGCTGATAGTGATGATGGTACATTTAAAAACATTGGTGCCTATTGAGGAAAGAAATTATGACTGGGTTGTGTTCTTTTGAACATTTTTAGCCAGTTTGCTGGCAACCAGCCAATATTTATCGGAGCTGATTGTGGAAATTATGGGACTCTCCAAAATTCCTAAATCAGTCCATTTAGTTAATGGAAATTTGATTCACAATGAAATGCTCATCTTTACATTTTTGGTATTCTATGGTAATCTCACAGTTTATCTTAAATAAGATGCACCTTTACTATGAGTTGCTATTTTTTCTTAGTACACTTAGTGATCTGACAGCTCTATACTTGAGAAAATAAAAGGCCAATGCTTTTCATTTATTGAAGAAAACAATTATCAAGATGATAATGAGGAAATGGATTGATACATCCCACAGCAACTTCATGAAAACATAACATGATTTTAATTAACATTGTGTAGGTTTTACTTCCTGCCGGAACAGGAACATAGCTACTTTAGTGCATACTTACATGCATTTCTTTTCTTTGCTTTGGAACAAGAAACATTGAAGTGATTTCTGATAAAAAACACATGAATAAGAATTAAATTCTAGCTGTGTGATTTCAGTAAGCAGACTACTTGAGTTGAATTCAGAGGCAAAACATTTTCATGTAGAATTTAGATACTATTGCAGAGTAGAGCAGAAGTTTGAGGGTGGTCAGGCTAGTTGATGATGCCTATCTGTTCCTTGAGTGGGAAGATAGTGATTTCAGCTAATTTGATATTTTGTTCAGAATATTGGGCTCATCAATCTATCTATTTTGGAGTCATGAAGATCATCATTAAAACTACAGAAACGAACTGCATTACTTTAACAGAGGAACTTGTGAATTTATGGTCGTTTTATCAGTGAAGTATTCAAGAAGCTGCCAAGCACAAAACTGCAAGCAACTACTGTTAGGCTATTTGTTTACATCATTCAAATTACCAGGAGGAGGGTTCATTTATATAGGGTACTTCTTTATGTAATGGGATAACAGTTAAATCAATGAGTGACTTTCCAAAATCAATAACAGTTACTAGAACATACATCATGTAATGACTTCTGAGTTCTCCATAAAAATTTATATCTAGATATAGTTCTCCAGAAAAATAATTATTCAAAAATTATGTTGTGGAATAATAAAGACAAGGCTTCAAAATCCTTCGTTGTCACTTATAACAAATCCCTATCTGCTACAAATGTTTATTATTGCTTCACACAGGGTTTTGACCACTCCAGGAAGACTTAGCATGAACTCTATCACATGACCAATGATATAACATGATCCTCAACTCTGGACACCTACAGCTCAAAGAACTTCCTGTTTGGTGACCATAGATGTCAGGTAGGTTAAACATGAGGACCCAATGGAGAGAGGGCATGGTTGCTCGATGCATGCAGAAAATCCTCTAAAAATTTCTTCCTCTTCTCTACCCCCTCACTTGAGACAGGTTCACTGTGCAACCCAGACTCTCCTTGGCTTCTAGCTTGTGAAAGTTGGATAACAGACACATTACCACAGAAGGCTTCAAGCACTGTTCTTGAATGTCTTTTCCAAGAATCCCTTCCTGAGTTTTATCTTGCATTGTAAAACTGTAAGTTTAGCCCTTTCAATGGGTTTGCAAGTCATTTTTGGAGAACTGTCAAGCCTGAGAAGGACATAGAAACCCTTGAATTTATATTTTTTGTCAGAACTAATCCTAATACTGTGTGAGAATAGACAAACATTATTGACTTTAAATTCTCCAATAGGCTATCCAAACATTATTTCTAGTCATGTTTTAGGGGGGAAAATTGTTTAGAGGTGTATTCCTTACTTTTCACACCACTGTAACAAAATGCCCAACAGATTAACTTAAGGGAGGAAGGAAGATTCACAGGGGCTTGTGGTGACCAGAGATTTCATAGTCGATTAGAGCAGAAAAAAAAAATCGTAGTTATTAAAGCAGCTTTCTCATTTGGGAGGAGTGTAAGTCAGAACTGTTCATTGTGACTGACCAGGAAATGGAGAATAGAACAAGAAAGAGTCAGGAATACAATACTCCCAGGAGCCTCTCCACAGTGGCCCATATTCCAAGTTTTATAGCCTCTCCAAACAGCACTACTAGCGGGGAACAAGTGTGCAAACAAAAGAGCCCACGAGGAACATTGCACACCCAAGAGTGTGTAAAGGAGCAATGTTGCTGAGTCCACTCCACTAACTGCTGTTGGTCAAGAAACACCAGCCGATTGAGTTCGTTTGCTGTCTTTGTGGATCGTTTGATTTTTATGCTATATATTTAAGAGAGGAAAAGAAAATTCAGTCTTAAGACTCATGTAAAAGGAATGTACCTTATCTGTTATTTGTCTATTTATGCTTGGTCCATACAGGAACTGAATGACTCAATTCTTTCTAACTTGATTCTGTGTTCTAGGTATGTTGACTGCAACAAGTGTCTTTTCAGGGCCATAAAGTATAAAAGGGTTGTCGAAAATCTTAGGTATTTGGTAGACTTTGGGGTTTGCTACAGAATAGATCCAAGTCTTGAATCTAAGCAGCATTCCAGTGTCTCGACCCCAACTTCTACCTTTGTATTCATGTCTGTGGCAATGGGCTCATATTCCTCATTAATTTAGTCCCTGCTGATGCCAGTACATACACAGCATACTTTTAAAAGACCACACCAATATGGTTATAAAGAAGAGAGAATACCATAAGTATCATGCTCATGTCTTCTTTCTCCAAGTCCTTTAATGATTTAAATATTTAAGAGATAATCTGGAAAAATACACTATTTTGAGTTTTTAATAGCATATATGAATTGTTTTTGTAGGTTGTTTTTTTGCCTTTTGGAGGGGACCCACTACCCAGCTCACAAGTAAACACACACAGAGGCTTATTATTACTTATGAATGCCTGACCTTAGTGTTTCTTACCAGCTTTCCTAAATTTAAGTTATCCTGTCTGTCTTTTGCCACTGGGCTTTTCCCTTTTTCTTACTTCTGTAACTCTACTTTCTCTTACTCTTTAGCTTGCTGTGTAGCTGGGTGGCTGGCCCCTGGAGTCCTCCTCCTTTTCTGGCTCTCCTCCCTCTGGCTACTTCTTCCCCTTCTGGCTACTTTTTCCCTCCTCCAGTTTTCTCCTTCTATATATTCTCTCTGTCTGCCAGCCCCGCCTATCCTTTCTCCTGCCTTGCTATTGGCTGTTCAGCTCTTTATTAGACCATCAGGTGTTTTAGACAGGCAAAGCAACGCAGCTTCACAGAGTTAAACAGATGCCACATAAAGAAAACAACACACCTTAAAATAATATTCTACAACAATTTTTAGATAATAATAGGTTTTATTGTGACATCTTCATATATGCACATTATTTAAGTTTTAATCATATTCTATCCCATTGCACTTACTTATACTTTTCTAACCCATGTTATTTCACATGTACATTTGTTTCTTGATCTATCCAACTTATGCATAATTTAATAAATATCACCTTTTTACAGCACTCAATCCAGTATTTATTTCTTCCTTTTTAAAATCCTTATAGCACAAATTTGGCAAAATCAATATTATAATTTTGTCTGGATTAAATATTATCAATATTATAATTTTGTCTGCATCAAATTCAAAGAAATACTTTAACATTAGCAACAAAAAGTTGAATTTTCCATTGCATGTATTCCTATGCTGATAATATGAAAGCATTAATATGAATAGACACACATATTATTATTATATTTTTTTGTAATGCAGATGTTCATGTTTCAGCACATTATTATGGCTTGAATCTTAAATATTCTTCACAGGCTCAGATTTGAATGCTCACTCATTAGTGGGTGGCACTATTCTGGGAGCTTCTAGAGACCTTCGAGAAGGAGTCTAGATGGAAGAAGTGGATATCAGAGATCTGGCTCTTGGGAGTCTGGTTCTGTGTGCTTCCTGGTGTAGGATATGGTTCTGTTCTCCTCCATGACACCTTCCCCATCATAATGGACTGAGACTATGGGCCACAGTAAACCTTTCTTCATTTAAGGTTTCCTCTTTCCATGGTTTAGTCATGTGCATATGAATAATGAGCAATGAATGAACATGATCCCATGTCAAATGAGGTGTTTCCTATATATTTAATGTAAAATTCTCAATTTGTTTTGTTTTATACATTATCAATGTGAAAATCATATTGAAATTACCTAGGATTTTAAGCATACCCTATGTGAAGGAGAAGCTTGAAGTGAGTCAGACTAGAGATGGGAGGCATGTGAGTAGAGGATCTAACCAAACTAGGACTCACTCATTTGAGTAACCAATTCAATGACTATTGAATAAAAAAAGCCTGGAATCTGGGAAATTTTACATGTGTTTGTGCTGTATTAATTGGGGTTCTCTGTTGCTGGAGGGCTTCTCTCCAGGTTCCCCAAGCCCCGCAGTCCCACAATCCAAGTATAAAATAATCACTCAGACGCTTATATCACTTATAAACTGTATGGCCGTGGCAGGCTTCTTGCTAACTGTTCTTTTATCTTAAATTAACCCATTTTTATAAATCTATACCTTGCCACGTCGCTGGTGGCTTCCCAGCGTCTTCACATGCTTCTGGTCATGGCGGCGGCTGCAGTGTCTCTCCCTCAGCCTTCCGCTTCCCAGAATTCTCCTCTCTCCTTGTCCTACCTACTTCCTGCCTGGCCACCTATTTCTTGCCTGGTCACTGGCCATCAGTGTTTTATTTATATAGAATGATATCCACAGCACTTCCCCTTTTCTTCTTTTTTTTTAAAAAAGTAAGGTTTTAACTTTAACATGGTAAAATTACATATAACAAAACAATTATCGAGCAAGAATTACAGTTACAATACTAAAGAAGATGTTCTATCTATCTTATATTTGTGAGTTTAAGGTTTTATATCTAAATTATCTTTTATCATAACTGAGGAAATTACAACTATCTAGTTTTCAACCACATCAAAGACCTGAGAAGGAACATAATGGTACCTGAGAAATGGTAGATGGATGCAAGCAACTTTCGGGAATCTTGCAAAAGTAGACCAAGACAGCTGGCAGCCTGGACAGTCACCTAATGTTTTTCAGCATTGTTGGTGCATTCAAATTGGCTACAGGCCTAGAGTATCTGACAGACCATTTTCAGAAGCAGGATGTCTGAAAGACCATCTTACCCTGTCTTGGCAGAGTACAGTGGTCGCTTTCCTTGTGTCCCGCTTGTCCAGAAAGGACAGCATTGCATTTGTACTGTCAGCCATCAAGGCAAGGGCAGTTCTTTGCCCAGTAGGCCATTTTGTGCCAAAAAGACAAACTTCCAAATGGAAATGTCTTAGAAGCCCCACATTCTCTCGGGATCAATTGGTGCAGCCAGGAGCAATTGTGTCTCACGTCAACAGAATTTTAAGTTATTTAAATGCTATATTCTCTAGGTCTATGAAGTGTTAAGATTACCTGTCTATCTGAAATATATCTATGTATACCTAGAAGACTTAACTAACATGGCTACAAATATGATTATCATAGATGACTAATTATTAATCTATTTTTAATTATCCATTACAATTTTAAATGAGTTACATAAACATAATACCTCAAACAAGAATAGAAATATATATATACAGTATAACAAAATTAACTTCAAGTTTGTATCAATAAACTAAAATTTATACCAATGTAAAACATTTTAAACATAAACTAAAATCTTTACCAATGTAAAACATTTTAAACAAGTTGTTCTTTAAAAGTAGGTTCATTAATCTACCCTTTTATCTTATCATCTCTATATCCTCCTCTATATCTATATCATATCCCCTTTTCTTTTTTAGAAAGAGATCACATTTATAATCAACCTGTTTTAAATAAAAATATTGGTTTTTCTCTGTCCCACACCAGAGGGCTCTTCTGATTTGGGACACAAGAATCTCTTAACCATTTTTTTTTAAAGCAATATATCTGGGTTTAGAGGGGGAGTGAGCCAATTCCACCTCCAAAGCCAGCTTGGTATATTTGGGAATTTGGGCGTAGCATCTCTTACTACTTCCTGCTGGAGGGGGGCGCTGTATCTTATGGGGACGCAAAGAAAATTTTAGGCCTATGGGATAGTCCATGAGGCTGTATTGTGTGAACCAGTTGCCTTGAAACCGCTCTGGATGTTGGATCATCTGGGCCATGGTGTCATCAGAGACCTTTCAGGGGGTCTTGGCTGGTGAAACCTGATGTATCTTAATCTGGAACAAATCCACAGCCTCTGGCTTTCTGTGGAAACAAAAGCAGAACCTCTTTTCCAAAGTAACATATCCTTAAATCCAAATTTTGAAGTCAAGGTAACTTTAAAATATACATTTTGGCATAACTCAACAGCTTTTGTAATCAAATGTTTTTCTTTAGTTACGAATATCAAAGAGAACATAATCCAGATTCTCTGTGTTGTAGCCATCTTTACATTACTTATGTTTTATATTACCTTGAGCCTATTGATTTAAACTGTACCATTCTAAGACTGAAAAGGTGCTGTGGCTGCTGGCTCCGCCCACTTCAGCTTCCCAACATGGCAGTGGTACGTTTTCCGCCAGCTCTGGGAGTCATCAAGTCTCAGAAATAGTGGGTCTAAGCTTTTATCAAAGCAGCGTGTAGCCCAGAAACCTTTTTTAAAAAAATAATAGTAAAGACTAAATCTACCACACAGCTTAATGTGCCGCTGGCAGACCCCTCATTCCCGCCATACTGCCGGTCAAACGCACACGCCAGGAACCCGCCAGTGTTCAAACCCGCGTTTTGCAGCATCTAGCTGTCCGTATGAGACAAGAAGCAGGAACCTGGTTTTGGCTCTGTTTAGAATTGGTTAGTAAATATTCTCAGGTTTAAGGTGGAAACTTGAGCCGTTGGGCGCCATTTGTTGCTGGAGGGCTTCTCTCCAGGTTCCCCAAGCCCCGCAGTCCCACAATCCAAGTATAAAATAATCACTCAGACGCTTATATCACTTATAAACTGTATGGCCGTGGCAGGCTTCTTGCTAACTGTTCTTTTATCTTAAATTAACCCATTTTTATAAATCTATACCTTGCCACGTCGCTGGTGGCTTCCCAGCGTCTTCACATGCTTCTGGTCATGGCGGCGGCTGCAGTGTCTCTCCCTCAGCCTTCCGCTTCCCAGAATTCTCCTCTCTCCTTGTCCTACCTACTTCCTGCCTAGCCACCTATTTCTTGCCTGGTCACTGGCCATCAGTGTTTTATTTATATAGAATGATATCCATAGCAGTTCTCCATTATATGCCTGTCTTATGTATACTCACAGGTATCTATCATTTATTATCTATCTATCTATTTATCATCTATCTATCTACCATCTGACTATCAATCTGAACTGAATTAACTTATATACTTGTATAGTCCTCTTGTTTATTTTCTATAACCTACAAAGAAAATCAATGGTATGATTCAGGTTGGTTCTGAAGGCCCAAGAACCAAGGAAGCCATTGGGGTGACTTCTAGTCCCAGGCTTTTGAATAATGTCTCTGGGAGCTGAGAGCCCCAATGTTCAAAAGCAGAAGATTAATGTCCTGACTTCGAAAGAGAGAGAGAAAAATTGTCCTTTCCTCCCATTTCGTTTGATCTGGACCCTCAGCAGGTTGCATTATGCCCATCCACATTGGTAGAGATGAGTCTTTGTTGTTAATTGACTAAATTGTGTCCAGCTAGCTATCTGGTTGTGCCTTAACCCATTCAAGTAAGAAGGACAGTAGTCATCACACAGGTTACTGTCTGGGCTACAACAGGGAGAACTGCATTCCTGAGCAACTGTTACAGACTCCATTCTATGTTAAGTACTTTTATGTTAAGCAGTAACTTTGATAAGACATTTCAAATTGTTTGGAAATTAAAGCAAAGAGCAGCAAAATTAAGTTGATTTAGGTTATCATATGTCATTTTATGAGAGGGTATATAGTTTAAGTTCTTACATGGAAAATTACAATAATGAAAATGGACTTCAGAGAACAGTAGCACAGGATTGCTTTTTACAGCATATTTCGATGAAAATTTCCCTTGTGGATAGTGAAGCAGAGGGCAAATGGATATTTGGGGATGATGGCTGATTGCACATGATTATTGCACTATGTAGAAGAGTGCATTGGTGTTGAGTCCAGTTGTGGTCCCAGGGCTCAGTAACAGTACAGGTCTAGAGGTTGTTTGACTCTAACCTGCAGAAATAAGGATCCAGAACAGTGAGGTGTCAAGTGGGAGGCCTGGGGATGAGAAATAAAGAAGACAAAAGCAATAGTCATGTCCAGGAAATCTTGCATAAGCTGATGACTTATATCAAGCAAGTTTATTAAGAAGTACAGCATCATTTATACTATTGGGGTGTTGGTGAAGGTCAGCAGAGGGCTAAGTCAGACAGTATTGACAAAGAAAACATGGCATGTCTCAGACATAGCTGCCTAAGGACTAATAACCACAGCCCAGGGGGAAGAGTCAGGTCCCCTGAAACTGCAACTTTGCCTTCTTTGAGACGATGGCTCCAGCCCTAAACCAGCTTCAGCAAGTTCACACCACAAAACTAAAGTTCTCTTTGTACTTTCATCAGGGCTTCTGAGAAAGTCTTGTGTTGGTCTAGATCCCCAAAGTTGTTGCTGAGAAACTCATGTGCAGTTAGCATCAAAACCAAGCCATATTTATTACGTGCTAAGTTTTCTGTAATCATTACCTTTTACTGTGGTGAACCCAGACTGGAGCTAATGTATTTGTTACAGCACAAATGGTATATAGTATTGCTGCTCATGTCTTCTCATTAACAAGGAATCATAAGAATAGCTGACTTGGAGACTGTGTCACAGGATTTGAGTGACTGACACTTTGTGAGTGATCTCCCTTTATAATGTGATAGCTTGGTATCTCCACAAGTTAGGAACCCTTCCTGAAGTTACTTCAGAAAACTGTATCCCTGTTGGGAAAATGTTTCCCAGTACTTCATCTTGCTTCCTTTATTGACCTATCATTGTTTTAATTCCTTTTTCTCCCTGTATACCTAATCTAACATAAGTCCTAAGAACATGGTCATAGTAATAAAGTGCTCACTGAGTTCTTCCTTGATACAGATAAAATAGAGATCTCCAACAATCATCAGAGAAACTTCCTTTTGCAATAGATGACATTAATACAGTGATCCACACTTGGTCAAATGCAGAGAATGAGAGACAATGGAGTGAATGTGCATCTCTAAATGGGACATCTACGTCCCACCTTCTCCACAAGGCTCAGAGATCATCTTGGAATAGCTGTTAGAAAGATTCTAGGAGAGGGAGTAAGTTTCTGTAGCAAAACCATATTTGCAGGATGTGATAGAACCATGGCATACATAGATTCACAGTATCCCTGACTACATAAGTATTACCCATGCAAGATAAAGACAGCTAAGACTCCATAAAGTGGGGAGGGACTCAAGAGTTCCCACCCTTAGCTGAAAAGCTGTTTGCAATTGATGGCTGCTAGGGAAGAGAGGACTAGTTTTCTTCAGGGAAGTAGTCCTTGAGAGAATATTCATGTCCATTAAATAGTTCTTACACCTATGTGCACACACGCTGTACTGGGAGGACTCCGTGGAATTTAATCCAAGAGAAAGGACATGAAGTTGGGAGGGAAATGTGATAGAGGGTAAGTAGGAGGGATTGGAGGAGAGAGAATAGGAGGTAGATTTGATCAGAATGCATTTTATGTGTGAATGAAAATTCTCATTAAAAAGGGATAAAAGGTATACAAAAAATAGTACTGAACATTTTTGTTTGTAGACTGTTGTTTGAACTTTAATATAAACATTATATTCACCAGATATTCGTATTTATTTGGAGACTTACTTCACTCATTTAATAAAGCAATAAAGAGAGATAAAATTCTCTTCATGCCTAAGAACTCTAGCAGTGGTATCAGGGTTGATATCAAGGTTGATGTGATATCAAGATAAGGCACTGACAGATCAGAGGTGAGTGATATGAACAAGTTGAAGATACCTTACTCAACCTTTTAGATACAAAAGTTAAGCCAATTACCTTTGCCTTGGCCTTAGTGTGAATGGCTCCCGTAGGATCATCTCTTTGAGTGCTTAGTCATCAGTTGATGGAAGGATTAGGAAGTATGGCCCCATTGGAGGTGTATCGCTGGGGGTAGATTTGGAGGTTTCAAAAACTCAGCCATTCCCAGTTGTCTCTCTCTGCCTAGTGCTTGTGTTTGAAGATACCAGCTCTCAGCTACTGCTTCAACATCATACCTGCCTGCCTGCTGCCTTGGCCCCTACAGTGGTGATAGACTCACACTCTGGAACTGTGAGAATCCAAATTCAGCGCTTTATTCTCTAAGTTGCCTTGGCCATGGTGTTTTGTCATGGGAATACAAAAGTAACTAGGACCATTTAGAACAAACTAGTTCGAATGGGGGGTGTAGCTAGAGTTTTCCTGCCTTGCCCACAGTCAGGACAAATCTCTGTCACCCGCCAGTCCCACAGCCACTTAGACCCAACCAAGTAAACACAGAGACTTATATTGCTTACAAACCGTATGGCTGTGGCAGGCTTCTTGCTAGTGGTTCTTATAGCTTAAATTAATCCATTTCCATAAATCTATACCTTGCCATGTGGCTCATGGCTTACCAGCATCTTCACATGCTGCTTGTCATGGCGGCGGCTGGCAGTAACTCCCTCCACCTTCCTGTTCTCTCAATTCTCCTCTCTGTTAGTCCTGCCTATACTTCCTGCCTGGCCACTGGCCAATCAGTGTTTTATTTATTGACCAATCAGAGCAATTTGACATACAGACCATCCCACAGCAGGGGGGCTCATCTCTATACTGAATTCTTCTCATAATTTAAAAGTTCCATCTTGTGACAAATTTAAATCTTGTCCTTGTCATTTCTAACTTTAAGGCATTGTTTTCTCCTCCATAAAAGTAAATTTCTTTCTCTGAACATTATAATTTAATTTTGAAACTCTGCCTGGGGATTTCTATTTAATCTTTGCTAAATATCTAAAACACTTTAGTTTGACCTACTTTAACACTGAGAGGGAATTTGTTATTAAGCTTATATTTTGTTTTAAGAAACAAAATAGAAATCTCACTTGAATATCTTTTGAAATTAAACTTGAGATTTAGCTTACAATAAAGTTAGACTGTTTTCAGGCTGTAAAAAAAACCATTAAAACCATGTTATTTCAGTTATTCTAACAATGTCTTTTGAGGCAAACAATAGAAATCATTAACAATGTGCATTTTGACATTCTAAAATGTTGCATTGTTTTATTTTTCTAATAGTAGTTCAGATATTTTCAATTATACAGATTTTTTCCATTAGAAAATTCTTAAAATAAATCTACAGCTAAGGTTCACTTATTATGATGGATTCTGTGTTTTGGGGATAAAATGGTAATGCTGTGATACAATGGAGTCTGAGATTCTCCTTCCCTCCCTCTCTCCCTCCCTCCTTTACTGCATCCTCCCTCTCTTCCACCCTCCCTTCTTCTACCTCTTCCGTCCCTCTCTCCTGCTCCCCATTCTTCTTTTGTACAGCTTCCACAGTTAGATTTGAGAACCATCCTCCTCCGTTGCTCCATGTCCTTTCAGATGTGTGACTTAAACAGACCGGAAACACTCCTTTAAGCTGAACAAATGATTACTTGGGGATCACTGAATAAGCCTGAATAGAATAGTACACAGTTTTTCTGCTCACCCTGCATTAACTGCTCATCCATTTAAGAGACACTGGCTGAGTCGGTTGCTCAGATTTCTGCAACTCCCAGGCTTCTATTCTTTCTTAAACAGATGCTGAAGAAGTCAAGTGAAAACTCCTTGATATTTTAGAATCTACAGATTTGTGTAACAGAGCCTGTTCCTCTTGCCCCAAGAATCAGTTCACTATTTCATGAATATATTTATTTAAGATTTGTCATTTTAATACCAGTAAAATTTGCCTTCCATAGTAATGTGTGATTTGAAATAAATCTTTCCCCCCAAAATTAAATTAGCTTTGAATATATGTGAATATACACATCTGCACACATATATTATATGCATATGCACATATATAACACATGTGCATATGTAATGTGGGCCAAGTAAGCAATTTGTGAATATGATTTCTGCTGGAGGAATATGCTTAGTGTATTTATAAAACACTGATTCTGTTAAATGGTCTTTGAGTACAGCAAAGAGTTCTGAATCTATTATGAAAAACCCTGTGTTGCTTACCAAAGAAATTTGGTTAAACTACCTAGGCCATTGAGCTTTGGGCATTCATCTGTAAACCTGGCCAACAGAAATATTTTCCTTAAGCCACAAGAGTATGAAATAGATAAAAAGAGGTGATAAGGTATAATCAAAGTTGCAATAACTAAGTTAATCTAAATTATTGTTACCTTTATCTTTCATATATCATATTGAACTCAGTTAATAGCTTATGTTTTTCTAGGCTGTCATCACGTGACAGATGATCCTGTACACAAGCCATAATGTGAGTACTAAAATGATAGTGATTTAATTCCCACCAGAGGCCAGATATACTATCCCTACAACTATGGGATACTGCTCCATCAGACAGTGTATAAGACAGGAAAATAACAAGATGTGTGAAGATAGTGGTTTTAAGTACACAGTGGGGAACAGAGAAGGAATAATTAGGTAAATTCCAGTGAGATGACATCATCTCCTGAGAAAGAGGGTGCTGCTTATGCTTGGAAATAGTTAAGACTGACAATTATTAATTATCTGATGCCCAGTGGTCGTTCCTAAAATCATATACATACAAACAACAGTGAACAGACTCAGCAGATCATATTTATGCATTTATTCATTTACATATATGTAAAATAATAAAGAAAAAGAGGCGATGACTTTTAAAGGGCAGGGGACGTGGGAGGAATTGGAGAGGGGAAAGAGAGAGGGAAAAGGAAAAATGATGTAACATTTTAACTAAAAACAAATTTTAAATAGAGAACAAAGCAGATTTGCAATACTGATATGCTATTAAAATATAAAATCCAAACCAACAAACAAAAACTACATTGAAATTAATGGAAGTTAATTAAATGCCAATAGTGGTATTTAAGGTCAAGTTACAAAGAGGACACTGAAAGCATCCTTAAACGCTGCTTCAAATGTTCACAGTCATCATTTTTCTCTTTTCCTTGTCCAAAAGACCAGTAGCTCTTTTTGGTGCTTTTCCCTTACCCCTTGGTTTTGTTCATTGTCAAAATGTCCCAAGAGGAATGTCCCAAGGTCGCAAGACATACTCCATAGTCTGTGAGTCTTTTTTTGTTTGTTTGTTTGTTTTGTTTGTTTTGTTTTGTTTTTCGAGACAGGGTTTCTCTGTGTAGCTTTGCGCCTTTCCTGGAACTCACTTGGTAGCCCAGGCTGGCCTCGAACTCACAGAGATCCGCCTGGCTCTGCCTCCCGAGTGCTGGGATTAAAGGCGTGCGCCACCACCTCCCGGCTAGTCTGTGAGTCTTTCAACCTGTTTACAAGGAGAACTGCTCCTTCCATACTTGGCGGAGAGAGACAAGAGCAGAGGAGTAGCCATACAATAAAATTATGTGACAATGCAAATTGATGATCAGTGATTCTCACAGCCATGGGACCAAAACGTTTACCTTACACTGACTTGGGGACTTGTGTGCTTGTGTTTGGCAAATTGTAGCTTAGAGAAATATTCATGCTGGGTCACCACTGTCTTTGGTAAGCATATTAACATCATTTGTGGTGATGGTTAAACTGACCTCTTTGGAGGAGATCAATTCCTATTCACTCAGACTTGACCGTGTAGATACACTGATATTTGAAAGTGGTAAATTTTATATGAATAAGATTTCAGGCATTTATGTAGTGGAGAAAATAATATAGCCCATTTTCACTACAAATGCTAGTGTCACATTATGATCTACCCTTTTACCTTGCCCCAGTATCTGCCTATGTATTGACCTGGCTCCCACTCTACCTATTTTGCATAGAATTATGGTTTTATATTTTGTTTTCCTGATATTATTATAAAAGTATTGATCTTGGGATTTTTATATTCCTGATTATGGACTACTATAGCTATATGTTTACAAAGATTGAAAATATCATGAATTTAATAGTGTCATACTATTGAACTTCTAGGATAACTCTGGAATATTTAGTTAATCATGGATATACTTAGCCATCGACATTTATTTAGCTTTAAAAGTTTGATGAACTATCATTCAGAGCCATATTGAGCTACAGATCATTTGTGGCATATGCTGGTATATACATTTGGAGGATTTTATAATCCTACATTAAACATGACATAACATTAGAAAAAACTGATCTTCTTTCTCATTGTCAAGTTTCTTTGTAAATTGTTTAATGGCTAAGAGACATTTGATTATGAAAGCTGCTAGATTAAAGCCACCTACATATTTAAAAAAATCTTGACTTCAAAATTTAAGTCAGAAGATGTTTTACTTAGGGAAAGAGGTTCTGCTTTTATTTCCACAGGAAATGAGAGGCTCTGCATTCATTCTGGGTTAAGAAAAACCAGGTTTAATCAAGGAAGATTCCCTGGAAACTCTCCAATGGGAATGGATGATCCAGATAATCCAGCATTTCAGAGCACCTTTGTTGCAGTTTCCTCTGAGTTCTACATCCAGAACAGCTTTAAAGCTACTGCCTGAGATGATCTAGTATCACAGACTACTCCATTCGGGACTTGACCATAACGCTAAATTTTCTCAGGTTCCTCCAAAGATTACCTAATGCCCCCAATCAGCAGGAAGTAGTCTAGAGAACTACACCCACATTCCCCAAAATAAATTATGGATATTTGTCATTGTTTAGGGTTTTTTTTTTAACAAGTTGTTATTGGTAATGGTCAGAACAAAAGCTGAACAAAAGTATGGTAATATTTTATTTGTATTAAAATGTTATTTGTATGTTAATAAATAAAGTTTCCCCGGGGTCAGAGCTATTAGCAAGCCATAGGAACGCAGGGCAGTGGTGGCGTATACTTGTAATCCCAGCACTTGGTAGGCAGAGCTAGGTAAGTCTCTGTGTGTTCAGGGATACAGCCAGTATTGGATACACATGCCTTTAATCTCAATACCAATCATAGAAAACCTGGAGGTCTATACAGACAGGTCGTGACGAAGCGGTCATGTGGTTGGTTTTACAACCAATGAGAAGGCAAAACAGAAACTTTATATAAAGACTTTAACACAGGAAGTAGCTCTGGTTCGGAGAGGTAAGACCACCGCAGGAGGAAGGGTAAGGTTTTAGCTCTTAGCTCTGACCTCTTGGCTTTCTTCTTTGCATTGGTTCTGTGTTTCTTATTTAATAAGATGGTTGTTTACATCTACACAAAAGAAATTAGATTCGGGGATCTCATTGTAAAAAGAAAAGAGGAGATATAGAAATGATAATATAAAAGGGTAGATTATTGAATCTAATCCAAAAAAACAACTATTAATCTTACATATTTTATATTGGTATGGATTTTGATTTATTGATACCAATTTTTTTATATTGTATGTACATTTCTACTCTTGTGTAAGGTAGGTTATAAACAGAGTAGACTTAAAAATAAAAAAAAAACTTTTCTGTGATGTGTCTACATCCGTAAATTTTGCTGAAACACCAACAGATTTTAAACAATTCATTCAGCCCCACAACCCTGAACAAAGTATGTTTTCTAGAAGACTAATGTCTTGCATTGGAAGTTCTAGAGAGCAGGACTGACTTCTCTGTCTTCTGCTTTCTGCCCACACAGCAGCAGAGGGAGCTGAACCATCACTGAGACTTTAAGAGTTCAAGATTCTAGACCTGTGAATTCCAGGTCAATAAGTGCAGCAGTAGCCATTACCATGTGGAAGCTCAGGCTGCCATAGCCCATGGGGTTGTTAGGGCTGCTAAGGGTACAGAGTCCCCATGACCCCATGTGCTGGGGTCTGGCTATGTGGAATGCAGCAATGGGTTCTATCCATCCTCACTGTATGGTCACCCAGACTCTTCAGCAGAGGACTCGGTACCCAGAATCTTCTTTCTTTCATCCAGTTCCCTTTACTATTGTTGTAAGTTCAATCCTCACTAATTCTTCTCAGTTTATCATGGGTGTTTGGGAATTTACTCACAAATTCTTGTGGAAAAGATAGTATTGTCTACTATCCCTTCGTTCCAGGTCTCTTGTGAATTCTTTTTTCTGTGTTTACCTCCGTGAAGTTATGAGATGGGACCCTCAAAGTATGACTACCTACTTTTACCATGGCTTACCATAGTTCTGGTAAACTTGGAAAGGATTACCTTCCTTCAATCTGATCAATGTCAGAGATACTTATATTTTTCTATTGTTGAGCTAAAACCATAATTTGCTATTTATTTGGGTATTAATGTAAATATTGATTTAATTTTGTTATTTAATTGCACATCAGCCAGCCTCAACTCTAGGTGAGTAAAACAGATTTCATGTACAGCACTTTGGCAGATTGTTTATAAAGTGAAAATTTTCATGACTACAGTTGCATCTTTGTTCCATCCTGTATCTCTTTCAGCATGAAAACACACCAACTTCTCTTCTTTCTAGGACACAAAAATACAAAACGAAACGTATGAGTTTGTGTTTAAAAAGACTTGATGTTGCACATGTAACACAGCTGACCAGTGCCACCCTTGCAAACACAATAGAACAGCAGTTCTCAACCTGGAGGTCGAACGACCTTTTCACAGGGGTTGTCTAAGGCCATCAGAAAGCACAGATATTTACATTATGATTCATAACAGTAGCAAAATTGTAGTTATAAACTAGCAATGAAAATAATTGTATGGTTGAGGTTTACCACAACGTGATAACCTTGTATTAAAGAGTTGCAGCATCAGGAAGGTTGAGAACCACCGTAACAGAACATTCTGAGCTTGAAATCAAGATCACAGGAGAGCATAGGTAGAAAAATCAGCAGTGTTCACAGACAATCCATCCTGCTCTGTGGCTTACTCTTACAAATAAAAATACAGCGGAGGACTTCCATAGCTACTTCATGTTCACATCACAAAGACTGATCTGAGCAGCGGCAACAGCAACTGTATGGCTCACAAAATGGCCATAGTTACTACCTGACTACTTAAGACCAAATCTTCTAATCTTTAATCCACATAGACAGTGATTCTCTACATTCTAAGCACTGTTATCCTGAATAAATAAAAGAATCGGGCTGGAGAGATGGTTCCACAGTGGTCAAGAACACTGGCTGCCCTTTCGGAGGACCCATCTTGGATTCCCAGCACCCATAAGGTAGCTCACCACCACCTATCACCCCAATTACAGAGGACCCAACACCCTCTTCTGGCCTCTGTGGGCCCTGCACACACGTGGTCCACATACAAACATGCTGTCGAAACACCCATACACCTAAAATAAAAATAAGTGTGTCTATAAAATAAAATAGTTTGAACAACTCGGTGGGCAGAACTGATAAAATCAGAAGATAGATAAATAAAAAAAATTGTTTGGAACATATCGAAAAGTTGCATGAGAATAAGAAGACAGAGAGATGGAAGAACACAATTACATATTTGTTATAGGTAGCATGGTGCCATTGTGTAATAGATCCATAAAACCTTGGCATCTCTACTAGAGAGTTTCTGTTTCTAGTTCAAGCACAGGGCCTTGACAATAAGCTCTCCAAGTTTGTTTGTGGAACCTGGTAATACTGACCAACAAATAATATATTCAATTACTTTTTTTTTCAACACTGCATGCATTCTTTATCTGATGAATTGTGGGGTTTACCCGAGAAAGCATTTGCAAATGTCCCCACTGAGACTTTCTGGTGGTAGCCAGTGCATCTCTCTTTAAATATTAGTTTCCTTCTACTTTTTTATTCCTGAAAAAGTAAACTAAACAGTAATCATTTCCTCACAGCATGTTTCTCCATAAAATGCTGGACTCTCACCAGTTCTTAGAAACAGTTGTAAATTTGACTCCAGAATCCGATGTAAAACCTTAATAACAACTCCACATGGAGCAGCCTTAATTGGAACTGAGAATGTAGTTTTCAGAGTTGAACAGGGATTCTTAGTTTAGTTTTGTCCCTAGGAAAATGGAAAACATTTTGAGTGTATTGAAAAAGAAAGTGTTTATGTAAATGGGAAGAAAGCAGGCACTGGTTCTTAACAGTCTTGTGAGATACTGTCACCGAGAAGAGTGGTTTGCAGAGGACTAATTTCCTTGAAATGTAATTTTGTTAATGGACATTTTTACATAAATTAGAGAGGATAATGGAAAGGGTCAGACAGATGAGTCCAGGGTTCATGCTTATCATGGGCTTTTCATTGAAGTGTATGTTTCCTTATCAGTACAGTCAGGTGTGTGTCCTGCTAGATTTTAGCAAGAGTTTGCAAAAATGGCAAATAAGATAATCGATAAAATCATTCATTACAGAATTTGACACCTAATATATCATGATAGCTGCTCTTATTATTTTAAATATTGTGTAAGTCTCTGCAGCTGAGCTAGTTGTTGCTTCCAAGGAAGTAGGATGGGGCAAGGAGTGATTGCGTCATGGATACCTGATCCAAGAGGAAGCTGCATTGGTCGCCTGAGTTGTGTGCCAGCTCTTGTGGAATAGCTGGAACCAGATTTCCTCCACCACAAAGGAGCAGCAAACAAGCTAAAATGTCTATGGAACTTTATAGAATTCACCTGAGTGGTCAAGACTTAAGATCCCCAAGAGCAAGAAAACAAGAGAAAGTGAAAATCAGATAGCCACCGTGACATGGAGGCAAGATATTCTTGGCAGGTCATGGGGACATGTTCAGGCAGAGAAATGGAGTCCACAATTCTAGGTGACTAAACGAGATTTTTTAGGGAAAAATATTGAAGATGAAGACAGGATTGTTCAGCGCTGAACAGAAATTTACTAGATGCAGGAGATAGGATATAACGGGACTGACGCCCATATGAACTCACAGAGATTGCAACAGCTTGCACAGGACCTGCACAGAGTCAAGCCAGATAAATTCCAGCACTGAGAGAGGGGAGGGCACGAAGGGTCTCACCCTTATCTAAGATGCTATCTGTAGCTGATAACCTGCTGGCAAAGGGAAAGTCAGTTTTCTCTAATGGAGTACCACTGGGTTTATGAACCACACTCCAGGGCAGGTCCCATTCCCAGGGGTAGCTGGCCAACACAAACGGTGAGTCATAACCAAGAGTCACTTCCTAAGTGACAACCTTAACTGACTTCTCATTTCTGTAAAACACATTCCTGTCTCCTTAAAGCTGAATTAGAAATAAGTCTTGACCTATGGATCTGCTGCCTCTGCCTTCAGCCTCATCCCTAGCCAGCACAAACCAGCAGCGGATCTCAGGTCTTACAATGCTCCACTGTTATTTTACAGACTCCACATCTTAGAACAGCCACGTTTCCCTGCCTAGACTCTGATTACCCTCTCTAGTTACTGCAACACATTCACACGTCCTTCGGGTATTGGTTTTGACCTGGGTGGTTCTTCCAACGGTACATCTTGTTACCCTTCCCTTTTCCATATGCCCAGACCTCTCTTGCTGTGTCATTTTTAGCCCATGTCACAGTTAATCAAATGTGCTTCATCCTAGGATGTCCAGGGAGCTCCACAGGTTTGATTCTTGTTCTCTAGAGCTGGCAGCAGAGTAGACACAAAGAAGAGGGCTATTGGTGACACAAATGTGCTCTCAGCTTAGGACAGAAGTCCCTCTCCAATGGGAAGAAGGATGCTTTACCTTTTTGAGCTTTTAGAAAACACTTAAGG
The DNA here is from genome assembly GCF_049852395.1 of Peromyscus maniculatus bairdii. Taxonomy (NCBI): domain Eukaryota; kingdom Metazoa; phylum Chordata; class Mammalia; order Rodentia; family Cricetidae; genus Peromyscus; species Peromyscus maniculatus. Next base: position 54,572,800 of record NC_134867.1, on the reverse strand, counting down.
TTGGATGTGGATGAGATAATAAGGAGGCTCTTCCACATCTTCAAACAACAAATGAAAAGGTATCAGTACTGATTGGGGCCTACATGAGGCGGGGCAGAGCTGTTGCTTTTAATAGTGATTAATCAATGAAGACTGTCTTCAGAGAGTGATTGCCTTATTTATGTGGGTGATGTTGTACTGTTTCAGGTCCTCTACACTGGTGCTGCCTCTGGATGTTTATCAGTACTCCTTCCTCTCATTCTAAAAATGTTTTTGAAAGTCTTACCATTACCAGCCTCAGAACTACCTAGCCATGGTATTTATTTAGGTTGTAAATTTCCTCAACTAAACAATTTAAATAGTGTGAAAATATCATGCATGGAAGGCTTGGGGGAAAATAAGACTAGAAATAGATATCTAAGAAATATTTGTGCAGAAAGATGTTTCATAATACTTCTTATAAGTAGTATTTCAATCAAGCAATTTGGGAGGACATATTCAAGAGTTTGAAAAAAAAAAAAGGATGCTATTTCCTATGTTGAGAAGTAACAATTACATAACAATTACAGAAATCTAAAACTTGGCGGACCAGATTTGGACCTGGAATTCTCTGGGACACAGGCTCAAAGGAACCCTTGTTGTGCCACAAATTTGTTTATAGATGAATAACTCAGGTTATGTTTGGATTAAGGAGAAGGTAACAGACTTGTTCAGTTTCTGTTTTAATAAAGTAAGAACAGCTGTTTCCCCTGTGGGAGTCTCTTCCTGACCTGCTCAGGATGCATAATGATAGACACAGATTGGGGAATATCTCGCAGGTTCTGGGTCCTTTTAACCAAACAGAACATGGGCCTCAAATGTTTAGTTTTAATTTGTCGGTCCTCATCTTTTAAATTTTAAAGATTGGAAAGGTTTTCCAGGAAAGTTCTTATTTGTGTTTCATTTTCCTAAAAAACAAAATTAACTAGTTCTGTTTACTGCACACAAATCTTAATCACCAACCCACTGTGTGATTCTTAGGGATACTGAATTGAAGTTATTTCTTATCAATCTAGTGTTGCCAGTACTTCTATTATATAACTGAATTTGACATTAAACATTTAACTCTGTTCATCTCTCTGAACCTATGAGATCTTTAGAAAACTATGATAGCTTATGCTTTTTTAATACTTTGTTAAGAAAGGAAAGCATTCAGGTCATATATTCCAAAATCCATGTCTGCCTAGAAATCACTTTCTATAAACTCCACAGTATAGACCCCCCAAGGATCTGGCTTTAACTTTTAAAATTCATTTTCACACATACACACACACAAACATACACATAAGCATAGACATGCACACATATACAAACATGCACATCCAGTCCAATACACACACACACACACACACACACACACACACATACACACACACATTTATTTAAATAAACCTTAATGAAACACAGTCAACTCTAAATTTATTCTGTGTACTTTGTTTTTTTAAGTACAATCTCAGATTAAAAGAGTTTCAAGTGAAGAAAGGTTTTTTGGGTTTTTTTTAGCCACTAGAAAGGATTCTGCCTTCTGCCATTCTAACATCGTTGGAAGTTTGAATGCATCTCCTAAGCACATGACCGTTCTCTGCATAACCATGACACCATGACAAATAAGGAAAGTAACTGCACATCCCCACCACCTCATCACCATGCCTTCTCAGGTCTCTCATTTTCCTGAGAGAGAGAGAAAGAGAGAGAGGAGGGAGGGAGGAAGGGAGGGAGGGAGGGAGGGAGGGAGGGAGGGAGGGGGAGGGAGAGAGAGAGAGAGAGAGAGAGAGAGAGAGAGAGAGAGAGAGAGAGAGAGAGAGAGAGAGAGAACTCATTCATAATCTAGATTTTTCTTTCAGTGTGAGTGTCTCTTTACTCTTTCTGTCTGGAATGGTTCCTCGGTCTTTGCCATTAGTTTTTGATATATTTTTTTAAACTGTAGGCTAATTTCTGTTGTTGTTGTTGTTATAAAATGCCCATTGTTGTTTGCTTGTGTTTTTTTGGGATTAGACACAGCTTGTCCATCTGTGGTGGAGATACGGCAGCCATGATGCTGATGCTCACTGAATTTTCATCAGTCCCTCTCTGATAGTGTTCATTTTGTTCACTTGCTTTGAGAACTGCCACCCTGTCTTCTCTAACAGTGAATTCATTTTTTCTCCTACTATTATTAAGGACTATTTTGAAAGTAGGCACCTATTCTGTTCCTGCTCAAACTTGTTAATTTAATTATATTTTCATAGCTTGCCAAACCGATCATGTTATTTATGTTTGTGCTCAAATTATACCCAACTGAGCTGCAGAGAGTCTTTCAAGCTGGCTTCTCTATTATTACTGTGTCCCCATTATTTCATGAGTATTTCTAAGCTATATTCTATAACAGAAAGTACCAGGCTCATCTTGAACTTCTCTGGGCCATTCCTGGATTCACAGGTTCCCCCCCCCCCCAGAGAAAAATAACCTGTAGAAATTGAAGCCTGATGCTAGAGTGCTTGTCTGAGAGGATGGCTTCAGTTGACCTAGCTAGGGATTTGTGCACATGCGTACATGTTGGCATATTTATATCTGATCTACCTTGTAATTATTCATAGGTTTATTTCTGTATTATGCCTTTACTCTGTGCTCTGACTTCCCAACTGAGCAGCTTCTCCCCCAGAGACACCCTCGTCACTCTGTGTCACACAGTGATTTGTGCCACACCACACTCTCAGGTGGATTCCTCAGTCATGCCTTGTGGATGATCTTTATACAGGCCCAACAGGTCTCTACATGTCATGTCATGCAATCACTATGCCTCTGTGCTTCTTATTTTCCATACAAAATGAGTTTAGAATTTAAATATTCAAGAATAGATGATAAAGGGAAGAGAAGCTGTCAGTTTTGGGACTCCAAGACAGCAAGAATGAGATAAGATTAAATGTATCAAATAGATTAGAGGAGTTGGTTATGCACGAGAGAACACTGGGAGGAGACAGGGCGGGCTGGGAGAACCATCACATCATGACATCTGGTGTACGTGAGAGAGAAAAGGAAGAGCTGATGGTTATGTTTGGAATGTAGTGCCGATCTAAGGGGAAAATGTTATTAGCGTTTTCTAGGAATTGTCGGCTCAAAGTAAATAAGTCTTGATTTCTTGAGGGATGGGCACACTTTCTCATCTGGTGATGCTCAATTTTATGGAAATAGGCTTTACCATAAATAAGATGATAGATTCTAGAACACTGCAGTTGGGGCCATCCAGCACCCATGCAGTTGGAGATATGTGAGACATATTCTCAGAGCTATTATCTAAATAGTCTGTTATAATTTTATTTCTAACTTAAAAATAAATTATTATTTTGGAATGAATACTGAAATAATCTCCATGTATATACAAACATTTCAGATTATTAAGTACTCAATCTTGTATCAAAAGTTTGCATTTGAGTTCATTGCTGATAATCAACACAAATAGTTAATATTTACAAAATATTTCTATAATTATTAGTAATGTCAAAGTTTAGCTTTAAGTAATCAAGGCCAAAGTGTGAATATCTTAAATGGGATACAACTATATTTCTTTTCAACTGAAACTCTGATAATGACATGATGGCTTTGCCAGAAAGTCATTGACAATGTCATTGTTAGTTTTTAATCTGGCATTTTACTTTATTTATATTGTATCTTATCTTATCCAAATCATATTCTGGAAATTTTTTTTGAAAAATTTCCTCACAGTTTTATGGTTTTAGATTTCAATTTTAAATTGATACATCTGAATTCATCTGGGGGTCAGATCTGAGGTAAGGAGGTAAGGGCCACACAGCAAATATCTAGTTACTTATCTCAGTGCTTTTGATTGAAGGGATTTGTCTTTGCTGTTGAGTTTGTGTCTGAGAACATGTTTCAAAATACAGGCTCAATGACTTAAGCAATCAAGCTTCATTTCCTCACTGTTTAGGACACAAGATAGCCCAGGACTCGGGGGCTCCTGTGTGGGTGCTGGTGAGGGCTTACATCCTAGCTGGCAGCCATCTTCTGGCCATGTCCCCATATGGGACAGAGAGCTCTCTGGTGATTTTCTTTCCTTAGAAGAGAACCATCCCTACTTGATTATGTCTTCAAATAAGACATTATTAAGCTGCTCTAGAATTTATTTTATTTCAAAGTCACTAGAGATGGTAGGTCTTTGTATTTCTGATTAATCTTTTTTTAAAAAGAAAACAAGCACTATTTCATTGAGATTTTTGTGCAATGAATTTTGACCATATTCACATCTTCCCTCAGCTCCTCCCAGATCCACCCCTATTCCCTACCCATCCAACCTTGTGGCCTTTTTATTTCACCTATCAGTTCCACTTTGTGCTGCCCTTATATTCATAGAAATATCATGTCAATGGGCGCTCTCACTATATAGGTCTTATTTAGGTAATCATGTTTTTGAGATTTCATAAGTGTGGCTTCCTTGTAATGTCGAGAAGACTCATATCTGGCAGCAGGTGCCTTGGTCCTCTGGATCTTTTAATATCACCACCCTGTTTTTTGACTCTTAGATGGTCTTTTCATAAAAAACCCAGAGCCAGATATCAGGGTGAAAGCTGAAAGATCAGAGAAGCAGAGCAGCCAACCACTAGTTCTTACCTCTACGAAATCCTCAGCCTAAAGAGAGTGAGTTCCTGTTTCCTCATGCTTTATATATCTTTCTCTGCCCAGGTATCACTTAATGGGATTAAAGGTGTGTGTGCTTCCTAGTACTGGGATTAAAGGTGTGTGCCACCATTGCCTGGCTTTGTATCCAGTGTGGCCTTGAACTCACAGAGATCCAAACAGATTTGTGTCTCCCAAGTGATAGGATTTAAGGGTGTGTGCCACCACTGCCTGACCTCTATGTCTAATGTAGTGGCTGGCTCTGTCCTCTGATTCTCAGCAAGTTTATTAGGGTACACAATATACCACCACACCACCCCTTGTTCCACAGTGTTCCCTGAGCCTTAGATGTAGAAGTTCTATTATAGATGTAATATATGGGGGCTTGGCAACCCATAGTCACTTATTCTCTGCAATTTGGTCAGTTTTAGATCATAGTTTCCATCTGTTGCAGAAGGAAGTTTCTTGGTTGGGAGTTATATATATCTGTAAGTACAAGAATAAATATTTAGAATACAGTCAGTAATTATATTGACTTAAGAAAATGGTGGCAGTGGTTTATTTTCTAGAGTTGATGATGTTACCATCCACATATATTTGCCTAGGTTTAAAGTAATAGGCATGCATTTCTTCCTACTGAGTAGAACTTACGAGCAATTAGATGGCTATTGGTTGCTTCCAAGACAATGTGCCATTATTGTACCACTGGGACATGTTTATGGACTGGACATTGTAGTTGTTCTTAAGATTTATAGGCAGATAGAAATACTGATTTATTTTCTCCCTTGGTAATGAGAGCTATGAAAGACATGCCTTGGAGTAGAAGCTTCTGGGTCAGTTCTAGCTTGATTTCTCCAATTTCTACTCTATTCTAGTTTGTGTATGTAATGTGTGAGTGGAGAGGTAACTTAGCAGAGTTTTGGGAAGGGAAAGTAGCTAGACTAGCAGACATTAGCAGGGGTCTAGTGTTTTCTGTTCATTTGCAGCAGTTCATGGTACCTTTTAAAGTGATGATCAGATTTTAATTCTCATATTAGCTCCATCTTTATGTAGCCTAGAGTTACTAGAAAAGGGAGTCTCAATTGAGGAATTGGTCAGATTACATTGACCTGGAAATATCTATGGGGAAAGATAGGAGGTCCCAGAGCACTGTAGGTGGCATTATTTCTTGGCAGGGGGTCCTGAGATGTATAAGAAAGCCAGCTAAGCATGGTTGGGAGAGCATGCATGAAAGCAGTGTTCCTCCATGGTTTATGCTTCTTCTTGAGTTCCTGCCCTGACCTCCCTTAATGGTTGACTGTAACCAGTAAGCTGAAATAAGTCCTTCCATCCCTTAAACTGTTTTGCTTACGGTTTTTAACCACAGTAACAGAAATTAAACTAGAGCTCCCTCCAACCCTTAGCTTCTGAGAGTGATGATGAATCACTACTATACTAAGCCCATTTAGTTTGTAATGTTTGTCACAAAAGCTCTAGCAAGTTCGTGTATCTTCTCATTTTTTTAAAAATCAATTTTGTAAAGAATTTGGCCAGTACAAGTTCAGGTATCTTAAACTTCTGCAGAAGTTACTCATATTTCCGTAGCCATTTCTCTAGGATGCTCCTCTGCTGGTCAGTTTCAAGATGGTTTCTGCATTATTTGGTGTCCCCAGTTCATATCTCTTCACTTGCTTTCTGCCTAGTTAGGTCCAGCTCTGTATTACAATCCAGATGTGCCCACAGAGGGAAGCCACAGCAGGAAGAGGCTCATCTCATTTGTTTCCCTTCTTTCGGGGACCACAGTTCCATTTTTCCCACCTTTACCAAAGGGAGTTGTTTTGTAAGCTCTCTTCTATATTTGTTTAAGCAAACAGGATTTTTTTTTCCATGATAAAGAGTAAGTCTTACCCCATTTACTCCACTATGGATTCTAGCTTCATTGACTATTGAAAGAGATCTTACCATTTGGTTTGTTAATTTACTTCAAATCTCCATAACAGGTAAGGATTTATTTTCTAAATTTCGTGTATGTTCAAAAATATAGAATTTTACGATTTCTTATTCAAGATTGAGAAGCCTTTTCTGATTGTAGAAATGAAAGTGCTCATATCCCCTAATAACCATCACTTAAAAATGCAGACAGGTTGAACACACTAGATATTTTGAGAAGGACAATCACAGAAATCCTAAGAAATGTTGTAATTTTCTTTTTATTTACCAGTAAAAATGTTTTGAAGGTTTCTCTAGTTTCCCTTCAAATTAAAATATCTTTATCTAAATTATCTCAAATGGAATTATTCCATCATCAAAAGTGACCCTGACATTCTAGAGGTTTGGTTTCAATTAGTCTAAAAATTCCATGATAGAGGAATTGGTCTTACTACAAACACAAATTATGCAAGTAGGCAAAAGTATACCAATGTTTGGGAACACAATTTTGATACTTATTTTGTATTTCCCCAAACAATAGACTCCATATAAAACACAGATAAATGAATTAAATACTAATAAGGAAGCATATTCCAGATTTCTCGTCAGCTGTCACCTGACTGAAACCCAATTTCAGCATCTACCACATGTTAACTGTGTAATTCAAAATCAGATTTCATCACTGTTGTCATCACAGACAGACTTTGTCACAAAACAGAGTAACTGTGCTGGGCCTGGAACATCAGCCTCCACTCAAGGGCCAAACAAAACTGAGCTCAAGCCTCAGCTGGACCCCATCCAACAAGAGATGCTGTCAGAATAGATGATTTTAGTGCTCCTATTATAGGACACAGGTCAACTAGTGTTTCATAGAAGCTTCCAGAATGACTATCAAAGAGGGCTCTGAGACAAATGCATTTAGACTAAACAATACTTGCTCAGAATGCAAGAGTCATATTTGTGAAGGAAAACTCACCAAACACAAAGTGAAAAACACAAAATTAGTAAGCTGACCTGGCATCCATTCATCTGCTCATAAGTTGAAAATTGCATTTTAAAATGCATATTGCATTCATGTCCATAATTGGTGTGACTTATCTTCAAATTATGGCATAACAAACATGATTTTTGCTGAGAAGTCTAGCTTAAAAAATACTCAATATTTCATTGATAAGAGTGATAACTAGCCAGGTGGTGGTGGCACACACCTTTAATCCCAGCACTGGGGAGGCAGAGTCAGGTGCATGTCTGTGAGTTCGAGGCCAGCCTGGGCTACCAAATGAGTTCCAGAAAAGGCGCAAAGCTACACAGAGAAACCCTGTCTTGAAAACAAACAAACAAACAAAAAACAAAACAAACAAACAAACAAAAGAGTAATAACTAATCAGAATCTCTCTCTTATTTTTTTGTTTATCACAGGAGGGATGCTCCTGGTCATGATGTGTGAAGTATCTACTTGCACTGACAGAAGAACACATGTTAGATAACATATCAGTAAAACTTGTCTACGCACATTAGGCAAGTTTCTGTGGGCTTCAGGCTTTTCAATCATAAGAAGTGTGGGTACTAAATAACTCATGATTCTCATGATTGTTGTAAAGATGAAATCAATCAATAAAAGTACCCGAGATATAAGTAAATGCTATAAAGACACTTGCCAGCACTGTTAAGTTGTTGGTAGAGATGATTCAACAGAGGTTCTGCATCAAGCAGAACCTCCACTGCGATGATCTCAAGTAGGTAGAGACAGTCAAAAGGAATCTTGGTATTGGGTGTAAACCCTGGGTTTGAAGAGGACCATGGCGATGCCTGAGGATGCAGTCCAAACAAAGAGTACGGATGTGTGGAATAAGTCCATGTTCTTCGAGAAAGAGGATGAGCAAGTTGGGGGACAACATCATGGCATAAAGGGAAGTCAAGGCACTGAGAGTCCTGTATATTGGAAGGATGATCCTTACAGATATGGCAACATCACCACCCTCCCTCAAGAGTATGACACCCTGTGTTGATAGAATGACATCTGAATTTATCCTGACACTTAGAAATACTTTATTATTTTTTTTCAACCATTATTTCTAGTTACTTTACTATTCTTAAAAGGAAGATTCATCGGGAGCAGCCTTCTCGTCCTGAAGGAAGCTGCATGATATGGAGACATTGTTAATATAGGTTTTTGGAGAAATGAGTATGAAATGAGAACTGGCTGTTTTTCCTTTCACGCTTCAATGATCCATTCTTAGTAGCGTGTCTTGAGTCTGGATGAGTCAATCAAGTGTTTTGTTGCCTCTGAGAACAACGATCCCTTTACTAATCACTCCTGAAAAATACATTTGAGGACAGCCTTAGAGATAAGAATTTAAGTCCTGACCCACAGTGAAAAGTTTCAAGTATATTAGAAAGGCTAGTGATAAACCTTATTTGACTTTCATTTGGACTATTGAAAAATCCAGGAAATATTGCTTTCATCCATGAGTGGGCCAAGTAATTCTCATTTTCTTTTATGACACACTTTCTAGCAGATATTTATTTTCTACTCTACAGAATGAAAGACGTGTATAACATTTCTAAAATGGTCCTCCTGGGATCTTAAAGGGAAAGCAGAGTGCGAATGAGACCTTTTGTCTGTCCTTCATTGCATTCCTGATTCTATTCTGTTATAGAGAGAAAGGTCTCTGTCTGACTGTACCCGTATGTCCAAGAGCCTGCACTTGCAATTCTACTACCAAAAGCATCCCTGGCAGACCCTGGGAATTTGGTTAATGTATTCGTAGTGGATTTAGGTTCTTGCCCCGTTTCTGCTGGGTGCTGGAAACAAATCCTCCAAGAGCTTTAAGGAAGTCAATGGTAGCATTTTTTTGTTTGTCTTCCTGTCCATATTTAATTTAAAAATTAAAAAAATCTATTTACCTATTGGGGTATGTTTATACAGAGATATTACTAAAGCAATCTCTAAAAACAATTATTATTGGTAATAAACACATCTCCCATATATAGCTGCTTATATCTATGATGCACAGAACTGAACAGTAAAGAAATGAACACGATACCATAATGTCCTTCCTTTCATTTCTGTAATCAGTCTAATGGGTTAATTTGTAGTGCTATTTGCTCCAACCATGACCTTGGGCTATAGGGCCAGAAGGAGATTAATAAACACAGACACAGCTTTGAAAAACAGTAATGCTTCAATTGAAGACTGTAGATAGATCCTCTATTAGTAAACCTACAATACATTCAAATTTCAATTAATTGCATATTTTTGTTTTGTTTGTGAGTGTAATAAAAAGAGGGAGGGAATGTATGGTGTGTGTGTGTGTGTGTGTGTGTGTGTGTGTGTGTGTGTGTGTGTGTGTGTTATGTATGCATGGATGTATGTGGTTGCACATACCTGTACACGTAGGTGCAGAGACCAAAGGAAAAGCATACATGGCCTGTTCTATCACTCCCCATCTTATTCCTTTGAGACGGAATCTGTCACTGAGCCTGGAGGTACCCTGGCCACAGAGATCCCCTGTCTCATTCCCTTCATAACACTGGAGTGTTAGGCATGTTTGGCCATGGCCAGCTTTTTCATGTGTGAGCTGTTATCCAAATACAGGCTTTCATGCTTTCAGAGAAAGCTCTCTACCCACTAAACTACTGTTCTTTCCTAAAACATCAAAATCATTTAAAATTGTGGTTTTTCCCAATGTTAAATTTATTTTATTTTAAAATCATGATGTAAATTGAGCTAAATGTTAAGACCAAATAATTGTCTTAATTAAGGATATAGTTGCCAAGTCTTCATTTGCATTTTGAAAGGAAGCCATTATCTCAACAAAGAGGTCAAGTTAATTCTTGTCTGCATCCAGGCTTCAAGATAGACCAGATCTTTTGAGTAAGAATCATTCATGTTTTAGTGAAATTAATTAGCAAAATAATTTTAAGTCTTGGGTAACATTGTTTTCTATACTGATGAAACAACTAGTATCATTTTCATTAGTGCTCACTCTTTGTCTTTTGTGTAATAAATTAGTCTGGAAAGTAGATATGGCCCTTCTTATTGAAACAATAAAGTCCTTCACAGGCAGGCAAGATTTTCAAGGATTTTTACAAGGAATTATGATTTTTTTACTCCTTTAGATTCCTAACAACTATTGTGAATTGAATTTTGCTATAGCTAGGACAAAATTCTAGGAAGGAAAAAAGGTTTAATTTATAAAATCATCCATTGTAGACAATGATGTTCTTGCCATGAACACTGTTAGTGAAATGACCGTAAGCGTGATGCTATTAGGAGGTAGTACAAGCTTAAGGAAGTAGAGGCCAACAGACTGTCTTCTGTCATTGAGGCACGTCCTTGAGGGGGATTATAAGATCCTGTTCTCTCTCTTTTGCCTGCCCAAGATGTAGGTTTACTGTGCCACACCTTGCTTGTAATAATGTGGTATATCACATGTCCAAAGAAAGCAATAGGAACAACTGATTATAGGCAAACTATTCCAAACCAGCTAAACTAAATCTTTTCTCTCTATAAGTTGATCATCTCAGTTATTCATGATGGTGACAGAAAGCTGGTTGACAAAAAGTTGGTATTGAGAGCAGCTTCTTGATATTTCTTTGTATCTGCCAATCTAGGAAGCTTGTAAAATCTGCTTGTATCCACCCCAAACTCCAAGTTTGAAAAAGTTTGCAGGGGTGAGCCAGAGCAACTCAAATGCTGAAAGCAAATATTGAGCAGGAGTTGTGAGATGTATGAGAAGATGGATGGAATTGTGGATAGTAAAGGCTGTGCTGTTGGTGTTTCTAATTAAAAAAATCTATTGGGAATTGGGGTAAAGGTCACCCTCATTTCACCATGGCAAGATATTTGGGTGTATCTTGTGTATGCTCTGATATTTTGTGGGAAGTTAAGTTTAAAGGCAATGTGAGTTATTTGGCAAATGAAATTTCAAGGCAGAATAGCTGTCATACAGTGGCATGGATATTATTAGATGCATTTATCCAGGTTTATGGAGATCATCGGGCACAGCAGAAACAACACTAAAAATTACACCTGTCTAGAACAGAAACTCTTACAAAGGTGCGGCCACAAATAAAAGGAAACCTGTATTGTTTGTCAGCAGAGGCAGATTCTTTGGTTATAACGATGTCAAGTTTGTCAGCAGAGGCAGATTCTTTGGTTATAATGATGTCAAGTTGCGTCCATTTTCCAGGAAATGAGATGATTCCATTCTTCACGGATGAATAAAATTCTATTTTGCTGGGCGGTGGTGGCGCACGCCTTTAATCCCAGCACTCGGGAGGCAGAGGCAGGCTGATCTCTGTGAGTTCAAGGCCAGCCTGGGCTACAGAGTGAGTTCCAGGAAAGGCGCAAAGCTACACAGAGAAACCCTGTCTTGAAAAACCAAACCAAAAAAAAAAAAATTCTATTTTATATCCTGCATATTCTTTATCTGTTCATCTATTGATGAATGCAGTCTCTGGTTCCCCAGTGTGGCCACTGTGAATACCACTGCAAAGGCAACAGCTGGGTACATATTCGTGAGGAATGCTAACCTAGAGTCCCTCAGGTTTAGACCCAGAAGTGGTATAATCAATTCAGAGTATATCAAAGACCTTAATGTTAGACCTCAAACTCCGAAACAGAAGTAAATTTAGAGGAAACTCTTCAAGGCACAGGAACAGGCAAGGACTTTCTGAAAATGACTCTCACATCTCAGGAAATCACAGCAAGAATTGACAAATGAAATTGAAAAGCTTCTCCACAACAAAGGAAATAACTGAATGAAAACACAGCTTACAGGAGGGAAGAAATATTCGCCAAGAGCTTATCTGACAGAGAATCAATACATACCATATAAAACCTCAGAACTAAACTAAAACTAAAGACAGATGCAACACTATCCAAATAGTTCCATTAAACTATGATCTTTTTTCTTCATCAGGTACTCTTATCAGTAGAATGAAAAAAAAAAGAAACAAAAATATAGATCTGCACTGCTTTTATATTTACCTACTTTATCTCTTTCACTGTTCCTGATGTTTTTTTTGTGGGTTTGAATTATGGCCTACCATTCCTTCATTGCAGACTGGATTTGAACAAAACCATGTGGTGGGCTGGATTTGAGTACTCCAAAGTGCACAGACTGAAGTTATCACTCCAAATTTCGCCAATGGTAACTGCGTTTGGAAATAGTCTTTAAGGAAGTGATACAGTTTAAATGAGATCTTCGAAGTAAGCCCCAAGGCAATGTAGCTGCTCCACTTAGATGATGTTTGGACATAGACTTGTGTGCACACATAGGAAAGACAAGAGGACAAAGGAAGCTGACTCAGAATTCTTGAATACAGAACTGGGAATCCCAGACTGTAGAACTGTCTACTGTTCAGGCTACACCACTGGTGGTTCCTGTGCTGGGCAACCCTAGAAAATTCATACAAGCAGGGATGGGAGGATGGTGGGTGGTTACAAAAAGAAAGGCACACGAGGAACATTGATGGTCTGCTCTCTGACAACAATACAAGAAAAGAAAGAAGAGAGTTTATTTGACTCACTTAGCAGTAGAACATGAAAAGTCAAATGTTGCACGTTGCTGGTATGAGTAGATAGAGCGTGAGGGAATATGTACAGTTGGGCCTTGAACACACGGATATCAATTGATGAAGAGCTTAGAAAAGCTGCCTAGGCTTATTTATTTTTATTGCTATGGAGCTGAGACTATAGTAGAAACTATAAATATTTCATTGTTAAAATGAGGTGCCTGTTAGAGTACTCATTGCTAAGGAAAGGAAACAATTGAAAGGAAGAATCTTGTCCTCTGATAATTTGGTCACTGTGTATCTATTTTCGAGTTTCTCCTTTTGGGGTTCACTAGGCTTTTAGACATCGGGACTCATAATTTTCACCAAATGGAGGGATGTTTTGGTGCTTAGATTCAAGTATCTTTTCTGCCTCTTTGTCTCTCCAGCGACTCTGTACGTATGCATATATGCTCCCAGTTCAGTGATGTCCACGTTTGGTGCATCTGATGGTGCTCTGCAGGTCTCGGATTCTTCTGTTCAGCATTCTCCACCGTCTTCTCCTTTGTTCAGTAAGTAGAGCAGCCACAGCCGCGATGGCTTGGTTTGCTGGTCCCTGCATTTACTGCTTCTCTCTCACCTGCTGCTCTCTCCTCACAAACTTTCACTTCACTCATTTACTTTTCAACTCCAGTGTTTATATTTGGGTGACTTGATAGTTTGTCTACTATCTGGTATTAGGCGGAGCATAATTCTACATGCCAGTTTTTCAGACAGGCTCACCCTTTAGCTGATTGAACACATTCATAACAGCTCATTAAAAGTATTTCTACTAGGTCCAAATCCAAGTTTCTTCATTCAACATTCCTAATAACTGCCATCATTCCTTACTTCCTGCATAATTTTGTCGAAAAGGAGATATTTTAAAATGCTAACTCTGGAAATCAGAAATTTCTCATTTTCCCCAACCAGGGCTTACTGGTTCTTTGTTTGGTGACTTTTCTGGATTAAGTCTATCAAGTGTGCACTAGATGTTGTGTGAAGTTGCTGACATCCACTCTACTAGCAAATGACCATTGAGTGAACTCCAGTCATTATTTTTTCTTCAATAAACACTTCTTGGGTTCTTTATAAGCATTATTCTAGATTTAATTTTCGTAGTTGGAATTAACTACTGTGTTCTGGTGTTTTAGTCTGATCATGAGGAAGGCATAAAAATCGTCTCCCTCTGTCTCTGTCTGTGTTTTTCTTAGTGGATTAATTTACCTTTAAAATAAAACCAAAACTCTTAAAATACCTAAATTCATGCATGTATATTATCTTATCTACTATTCCATGAGTGAACACTGCATTTTGTAGTGTGTTCTCCTTGTTCCTCAGAACAAGGCAAAAATAGATACTTAACTTCATGATGATTCTGCCCCTAAGAGTAATTACCCTTAGCACATGCCTCCATTTAAGGATCTGCATCTGCTTTGTTTTGGGTGTTGTGTATCCTCCAAAATTCATCATTTGTGTAATCAATTAAGTAAAATATGTTATGTTTAGTTACACAGTTTTTTTTATTGAACATTGTTTCAACTTTATCATGTAACAATTATTACAAACAAAAGTCAGATTTTTGTTTTTAATGAGCAATTTACTCCAATATCTTATATCCTTTATTTGATCTCTAAGATGATAATTTAACTTTAGAATCAAAAACCTTGGATTAATTTTCAGTGGTTTTTCATTTTCATTCTTCTTTATGGGTTCAGGTTTTGCAGTTTTTATTGAAATGTCTATGTATTGTTTTATTTTGTTACTTTTTCTTTTTTATTATTTAAAGCAATTTTTAAATTTAAATATTTTGATCATATTCTTCCCCTTCTCAAAGTCCTTCCAGATCCTCCCTTCCTTCCTACTCATCCAACTATAAGTCCTTTCTCATATATACAACAAAAACTCAACACAACAACAAAAACCCCTAAAAACTAATAAAGCAAAATAAACCCACACTCAAAGTGAAACACAAACAAGCAAAACAAAAACTGTAATCAATCAAAACACACACACACACACACACATACACACAAACACGAAACTGTGGAGTCCATTATATGTTGGTCAACTACTCCTGAACATGAGGCCTGTCCTGGAGTAAGTGATCTATCCAGTATATCCACTGTTGGAGAAGACTGATTTTCCCTCTCAAGCAGGTGTAAGTGACAGTTCAATTCTTAACATTTACCCTAGTGGCTGGGTTTTTATTTATTCATTCACTCATTGATTTAAAAATATAATAAGATATATTATTTTGGAGTTGGAAAAAACAAACCAACAGAAGGAAAAGAGCCCAAGAGAAAGTATAAGAATCAGAGACCACTCATTCACAAAATCAGGAATCCCATAAATAGGATAAAATTTATCAAAGACATCTTGTCATATTTTCTTCTTAATGAAGTTATGTTTATGACTAATCAGTCATGAAAATTGACCCTCTACCTCAGATGGGGCCTGATAACCTTTAATTTGGTACAGGGATGGTCCCTACTGATTAATTATAGCAGGTATAACATGGGAAACCTAATCTACCACCCATAATTAATAATTATGTTACAACTCAATGTAGTAAAGTTTAAAATTCTAAACAGAAATCACCAAGTCTATAAAGATGTCAAAACAAAATATATCTAATTAAGTCAAGGCACTCTTTTATCATATGTGGGTCCCTCTGGATTTAATTATTAACTGACTCTATGATTCATCCTAATTCTTTTACTTTTAATTGAATGTGATTATAGTATTTTTTTCTTTATTACTTTTTGATATTATAATATACTTTCAGCATCACTCTCTTCTTTTTCCTTCTTTCAAGATCTCCAATATACCCCTCCTTCTCTCTTTCAAATTCATGGCCTCTTTTCCACTAAGTGTTATTGTATGCATATATACATATTACTAAATACAACCTACTCAGTCTATATAATGTTACTTGCATGTATATTTTTAGGGCTGACCATTTGGTACTGGATAACTATTTGGCATGCTCTTTCCAGGGGGGAGACTATTTTTTCCTGTTCTCTGCATTCCTTAGTTCTTTGTACATGGTTGAGGCCTTGTGGGCTCTCCCTTCCCAAGCCCCCCCAGGTTAGCATGTTTATTTTTGTTGTCCTTATTCAGTTTATGTTTGGAAAGTCATGTTGGTGAGACTTTATAGGTATAGCTTATGACGTTCCCAAAAGACACAGTCTCACAGAAAACTCCCTGATCCTCTGGCTCTTACAATCTTTCTATTCCCTTCTTCCACAATGCTTCCTGAACCTTAGACATGGGAGCACTTTGAAGATGTATCTATTGGGACTGGGCTCCACAACTCTGCATTTTAATTGGTTATGGTTTTCTGTAACAGTCTCTATTGCAAAGAGGTTTCCTTGACGAGAAGTGAAGATTCCACTTACCTGTGGGTATAAGGACACATATTTAGATTGTTGTTAGGGATTATGCTGGCTTAGTACAGTAGTGGCTGTAACTCAGAGTTATTGTGACATGCTGTATCTTGAATCAGGTTCTTCCAATACATTTTGGATGGAGGGTGGTTAAGCAGGTTGACAGCCATAGTCAAATAGCAGTTGTTGAGCTCTCTAGAAAATCCCCAAGTTGCAGGGAGTTTATCCTGAGATAAGAGCGTATGTATTATTGAAGACATCTCAGAGAGATGATCAGGATTTAATGTGAAGATGTTACAAGTCACTGAAGTAGAAGGTACTACAGAGAGCCACTCAAGGTGAGTGTATGTCTTGGTGTACAGACATGGAGAAGGGAGAATTCTTGGAATGATCACTCCAGGTCGTTGAGGCTTACCGAGATGATCTCTCTCAGGTATAATAAGTGTTTTCAGAAATCATGAAAGATTTATCTCTTGCACTTTAGAATCTCATCTTAGGTGACAGGAGATGTCTTATAATGTACTTGTGATAGTTGAATTGTCAACTTGGCACACTCTGGAATCACTTGGGGAGAGAATTTCAATGAGGGGTTATCTAGACGAGCTTTGATTATTTGACTGAGGTGGAGAGACTCATCACTGGCGGTTGCACTATTCCCTGAGTTTGAATCCTGAATTGTACAGAACAGAGGAAGTGAGCCAGGCAGCAGGTATGTCTATACTTACTCTCTCCCTGCTCTTGGATGTGATGTTGTCCAGTTCTGTTTTGTTTCTCCCTGTTTCAAGTCTTTGCCTTGACTTTCCCCCAAGCATGGACTATAGCCTGAAACCAATATAAACACATTCTTTCTTGATTTGTTCTTACCAGGAAACTTCCTCACAGCAAGAGGACGGAAAGCAGGACAGCACTCACGTACGTGGGGGAAACCTCTTTGATCATCTTCATTTCACGAGAGTTTATCCTAACAAGTACTGCTACATGAAAAGCGAACGCCTCATTATGTTGATAGGTGTACTTAATGGGAACACTTCTGAGAGCTTAATTACTGATCCTCTCATAGGTAATTAAAATTGTTGTCATTTTTAGCTCATGGAATATTTTTACCATGTAGCATCGGTTGATCAAAGTACAATAAGATGTTCTATGTGAGGTTTTGCCTACTTTTTCTCTTTTTCAGTTAAGCCATCTCTCTCTATTTGGTGGCTGTTATTAAGGTCAAAATTTGTGCTGGGGCTTTATTAAGGTCAAAAAAAAAAAGACCATTGCATTAATGTAGCCAATGGTTGATGTCAGTGGTAGACAATGCTCTGTGACGCAGCAGCCTTGTGACTAATGTGCCCCTCACTTGCAACTTTTACATTCTACTAAATAATAAATTAGATCAGTAAAATAAAGGAAGGGTTCAAAGTAAATGAATCTGCCTCAGGTGAGGTGATCCTTTCTGCAAAGCAAAGGTGGGGGGGATATAGTAGTGAAGATGGAGACAGAGGGTGATGCAATGAGAGGGCTGACTGAAAGTGACCAGTCACAGGGCTTTCACTTTATAGAGTAGAGTTAATTAGGCTGGGAAGAGCCAGGCGCATGGAAACAGGATGAGCCAGCATTGTGAGCTCTCTGTAAAGTCCTTTAGTAAAGAATGGTACTGTGTTTCAAAGCTGGAAGGTGGAGAGGTGGCTCAAATTTGATCAGGTTAGGAGTCATTCTGTTCTGCTCTGTCAGTGTGAACGGCAAGTTGAGCTTATCAGTTGTGAGCAGAGGAATGGGAATAAGAAAGACCTATGCAGGTCTGGTCTTAAGTAAACACGTTTCATCCAACATCTTCTCTGACTCTTTTGGACATCTATCTGACATCATGCACTGGAACAGAGATGATGAGATCTCTGTATCCCTGCATCCCAAGGACCCAGCTCAGGTAAAATTGTATGTATTGTTCTATACCATCCATGGTTAAGGCAACATTGGCATATGTGCAGTGTGATATAAGAACAAACAAGAAGCTGGTGGGGGGCAGGCAGAG
Source organism: Peromyscus maniculatus bairdii (assembly GCF_049852395.1). Lineage (NCBI taxonomy): Eukaryota > Metazoa > Chordata > Mammalia > Rodentia > Cricetidae > Peromyscus > Peromyscus maniculatus. The sequence goes on along the minus strand of NC_134867.1, from coordinate 54,554,317 downwards.
AAAGCAAGTTTTCATTCTAAGAATGATTAGGAGTTAAAGGGGCAGACAGATCAGTAAAATAAAAGGCAAGAGGGAAGCAGGATGAACAGAAGTTCTAGGTTATTCTTGGCTACATAATGAACTATAGGAGACCCTAGTTCAAAATAGAAATTAAAAGTGAAACAGGCAAGCAATATGTCTTATCTTTAAATGTCAACTTGACACCGCCTACAGTCATCTGAGAAGAGAATTTCAATTTAGTGATTGTCTGGGTCAAACTAGACCCTGGGTGTGTCTGTGGAGGGTTGTCTTAAGTATCAATTGATGTAGGTGCACCTCACCCATTGTGGGCAGCACTATTTTCTGTGGAGGTGGTCCTGAGCTGAATAAGAAAGCTAGCTAAGCACGAGCCTGCAAGAGAGTCAGAAAGCCACATCTTTCAGCTTCTGCAGTACTCTTGGCTGTGCTTTTCCATGATTGGTCCTAATGATGCTCGGAATAGCAAGTGAGCCTGGCCTTCCTGTTTCTGCCTGGGTTCCTTCCCTGACTTCCCTCAGTGGTGGACTATAATCCACACACTGAAATAAACCCTCTCCTCCTCTAGGTTGCTCTTGGTGTCTGTCACAGCAACAGAATGGGACTAAATCACAATGTATGACATATAGCACTGACAAGGTGGCCTGGTGGGTAAAGACATTTGTCTCTGAGTCTAAAAATGAAGATGATTAAATAACATCCCTCACAGTTTCATGGGCTTATCTGGTTGTATTTTCACTTTTCGGGGCGGGGCAGCAGAGACAGGCTAGGCTTCGCTTAGCTGGAGGACCCGGCAATGAGGCAAGAAACTGAGATATGACTGGAGTTATGTGGACACTTGACTGGAACTCAAAAGCATAATTCTGTGGGTATCATGTAGAAGGAAGAAATTAGACATATGGTCAGGGCATATGCCCTTAGTTTCGGGGAGGTAGTAGGGAACCCATGACCTGTGAGATTCTGAATCTGGAGGGGAAGCATGATGGGAGAAAGAATTAACTTGCATCCACATATATCAGGCCTGACAAGATAAATACCAATCTTTCTGTGACCATTGATCTATTTTAGTAATACCTCTTTGAAGTAAATATTTCCTGCCTTAATCAGATTTAACTTAACCTGAGGTCACACATTGCTACTGATAATGATATTTAAGCTTTGTGCAGAATGTTTGATGTGTATCAACTCACCTAGTTCTCTCTGCAGGCTTTGGAGCTAGGTCCTGCCAGTAAGCACAGTTATTTAATGAGGAGGAAATAGAAACATGGGAGCTTCATAATTTCCCCCAGGTTTTCAAGAGAGGATGGTCATCATGTGACATACTCAGACAACATGGCTTGCATCTGGGCTTCTCCCCACCACACTACACTGCCCTGCTCATGTAGGACACACCAAAGTGACCAACATCAGAGGGGCCATAGGAGATCCAGGGGTGTGGTCCAGCCTGAAGACCAAGTGCAGACTGTGTCTCTCGCCTGAGGCTCTTTCCTACAGTCTGTCTCTCAAATACACTTATTAGAGCAGATGAGTGCTTTTATGAATGCAAACGATTATACATTGACTAATAAATTATCAGTTCTCTAAAGGGGGCACAGCAAACCTGTGAAAAGAGGAATGTGGCCAGAAAGAAAGCTTGGTTGTATTTCACAATCTTGTTCTTCTTGGCTGGTCCCGAGCCCTGAATTGGAAGGCAGCTTTGCTGTTTGATGCATCTGCTACTGATAAAGGGGCCAAGAAGACAGATGAGTCCATCTCAGACACTCAGAGTGTCTTTGGAGCAGCAAATCGGCACAGAAATACGTTATCCACACTCAGCTTCAGCAAATCATCCTTTAAAAAAATCCATGGCAGTATTTCGTCTGAAGATAAAGAGTCTTGCTGTACTTTTTCTACTTGCATTTTTAATAGGCATTGTTACGTTTTTAAAGGGCAGCTACCCCAGGAACGCCAAATGAAACCCATCACTGTCAGTCAACTCACCCAGTGCCTGACTCATCGGCTTACTTGGGATTTGGATGGGGGAGGCATTGATTTTTTTTTTTCCTTTTCTTTTTGTGAGTCTCTAACTTGTTGAAGAATGCTTCCACTTGGACGGAGGATTCTGTTGCATTGATTATCATGTCATAGAAACTCCAAGGAAGTAGGAAATAGGATTCTACTCCAAACTTTAAGATATCCTGCATCTAAGAACCTTGGATTTCTCTTTCCTGCCTGCATCTACTCTTTTTTTTTTAACTCTGTGCAAAAAGATTAGTTAGGGGTGACTTTACATTGATAAAAATTTGCTTAGTCAATATGAAGCCCATGATTAGAGGAAGTTTTCATCTGTGTTGATTAACTTCTTTGTCCTTTGATTCTCATACACTTCCTATTTATTTGAGCAATTTCCTACGAATACCTCCTATATGCATGAAACTAGATTACATGCTTTTAAATATATCTGTATGTCATGGGAACATAAATAAGGAATTTTTGCATGGTTTGAAATAAATGATAATAATAAAACAGTTGTGTATGTCATCATGTAATATTCTGCTTAATAATTTGTTTTTGATGCAAATATATATAGTAACAAACTTTTAAGATATATCATGCATTCTTACATATAATTTTATTAATGTAGAAATTATAACACATCCTATATAGTTTTATAAATTTATAAATCTTATTTTTATATATGATTATATATATTTTATATGAGACAAGTTGACACAGGCATCTTCCTGCCTCTTGAGTGCTGGAATAACCATGTGCCCTCTGTGCCTGTCTGCTACAGTATTGTTTTGTAGGTAGCATTCAATTAAACAGGTGCATTCGCTGCAGGTACAAAGTATAAAAAGAATTTAACAAGAAGTGTAGCTGACCTGAAATGCTAAGCTGGAAGGGGCCCAGGTACAGTGGTGCTTGGCAATGCCAATCATTATGAAATCACTAACTTGAAGTCTATTAAAGAAGTCTGTAGATGTAACCAACCGTCTTATTAAAATAAGAAACACAGAACCAATGTAAAAGAGAAAGCTGAGAGGTCAGAGCTCAGAGCTAAAATCTTACCTCCTGCAATGCTCCTAGCTTCCCCAAAAGAGAGCTACTTCCTGTGTGTCTGTCTTTAAATAGTCTTTCTGTTCTGCCTTCTCATTGGTTATAAACCCAAACACGTGACTGCCTCGTCACTGCCTGTATGTACAGCCCCCCCCCCCAGGTCTTAAAGGCATATGTCTCCAATGCTGGCTGTATCCCTGAACACACAGAGATCTACCTAGCTCTTCTACCAAGTGCTGGGATTAAAGGCGTGCGCCACCACCGCCACACTCTTGCTATGGCTCTAATAGCTCTGACCCTTTCGAGCAACTTTATTTATTAACATACAATGAAAATCACATTTCAGTACAAATAAAATGCCACCATAGAAGTCCACTTTTAAAACAAGCACTTGGCCCTCCTCTCACAGGCTGTAATAGAGGGAGTTACTTGAAGTAGTGATTTCATTTGCCATGTCCACAGGGTGGTTCAGTATCGATCTTGAAGTAAAAAGATAGAGTTCCAATGGCCAAAGGGAATGGTCATAAATAAAGTCAGCATTGAAAATACAGAGCAGCCATCTCCTTGTGACACCAATTGTACACAGGGATGAGAAAAGCTGAATTGTATATGCTTATCTCTCCAGCCTGTGTCAGAAACTGTCCTTTGTAAAGTCTATGAAGAAGGTTCAGTTTTAGTGTGTACACTGTGAGAGAAAGCCAGGGACCAAGCTCTTCTGTGTGAAGGGACAGCAAACCCAGTCTCTCGATACAGCTGAGAGCACACATACACTTGTCATTTTTATCATCAGCAGGTGCATTTCTACAGAGTTTAGCATTTTCATTTCCCTCTGGTTTCATTTTATAGATAAAGTGTTGAGAGATTCTTTCCTCCAAGCAAGGATTCATGAACAACCTACATATTATATCTCAGATATCTTTATGAACTCTTAAATTGAATTTCAGCTCTTGGGGCATTCAGATTTTCCATTCTCTTTGCATCTGAGTGCGTGAAATGCATAAGAAAGAAAGGTGTTGTAAGGATTTACCTAGATTAAAGTTTTCAAAAACTAGAGTTTTCTTTTGAATGTGGATGGATAAGACAAAACCTTGCATTTTAAGTGTCCTGTTAAACCTTTTAACGTAAGTGTTCAAATTTGAACTCTTTCCTAAGATGCTGATGCATCTTCTGTCTGTGTGGGTACAGGTACTTCCTCTGAGTACTGTGCTTGGGTGAATAACATTTTCACCCTCTCACAGTCTTTGTCTTTCATCTTAGAACCACTGACGTTTGGTGTAAAATATATGTGTCCATGCATCTCATTGTATTTTAAATAGCTTGTAAAATTGAAACCTGTCAAATTAACATTTTTTATCCTCTGTAGTGTTGGTCATGAATCAAAAGCATGGTGAGCACCTGGTAAATAGGAATTTAATGCATGGACAAGCAAATAAATGAATGTTAGAGACAGACATGTTAAACAAAGGTAATTGTCAGATGCATGGATGATGTTGAGTTTTCAATAATGAAATAATCTATTATCATGATCAGCTTGGATATTTTGTTTTAGAAAATGCTGGAAACAATAAGAATGCAAGAAAAAGAGGCTATTCATTTGAGAGTGGAAGGGAGGGCATGGGAAGGGTCATTGGGAAAGGAAATGAGAAGGACTGGAGCGAGGAAAGAAAAGGAGGGAGTGCTGTTATTATATTTTAATTAATTAATTTTAATTAAAAATGTAAAGAATATTAAAAGTCAAGTTTTGAAGAAGTTAAAGCCAGTACTTTTCAAAACTAGTTTTAGATATAACAGTCTCTGTCAAAGGGGCCACTCCCGTGTCTGTCTATGTATCCAGGTAAGCCAAATAGAAGCCCAGAAGCATGAGTAAGTCAGTGGTTCAGACGTAAGCCACCATGCACCCATTCACAAATGTGATGCAGCCTCAGAAATGCAGTGTTAAATGACTTTGCCATGGTGCTAATGTCACAGAATGGCAGCACACAAACCTAGAGGGTCTAGCTTCCTACATACCTAATTTAAGTTTTTTTTTGCTATTTTTCATTATTATTATTATTACTATTAATATTATTATTTTGTTAAGAACTTGGACAAACCATTATCATGGGCCTAAAAAGGACCAAAATTGCAATATCACTGTTGTCCATCCTCATGTCTTATCCCACTGTGAGATCTTCACAGGCAATAACTGCATAGTATTGTCATCTCCTTCGACTATTTCTTTTAGAATCATCCCTTTAGGCCTGAGTGGGGCTTTTGTACAGTTAACCAAAAAGAAATATATGTGTGAGGTACACAGTCGAAGACAGTGATGGAACTTACTGTATAATAAGTACGTACGCTGATAGCATAATAGATTGTCATTATCGACAGTGTGAGCTGTGCCTCTCATGAGTTGTAGTCTCACAAGTCTGGCAGATGGGGGTTCAGCCTCAGCACAGACAGGAGTCACATGCGGCACTCTGATGATGGGATGTCTTCGGTGTCACTGAGAGGAATGTCTCACCTTCACTCTAGTCTTAAAACCTCCATTAGGAAAAGACAAAAGAGCAGGAAGCAGCTAAGCTCTATTACATTGATGAGATTTTTTGGGCAGAAGTTGTGAAGCCTCCATCAAGATTGGGAAGCCTCTTGATTTGAGGATCTTTCTACACCATCAGAAAAGAATTTGCGTCTGTTATCTGCAGCAGCTGACTCCTTTCTCTGGGGGTTTTATTCTGAAATACTATGTTCTCAGGCTGGAATATGACTGGAGCTCAAGCCCTCATTCCCTCTGGAATTTTATTGCTTTTATAAAATCCTTCTCTTGGTTATTAATTTGGAAGATGTTGAAAGTTGCTTTAATACCGGACAATGAAAATGTTTTCATTATTTCATTTCATTTCAAGGCCAAGGGTGTTTCCTAGTATGATGTGATTCCTTCAAAATCAATGTTGTTGATGGAGGCTTGGCATGAATTCCTAAGTTCAAGGTGAGCCTACAGAGCAGGTTCCAGGTCAGCCTGGTCTACCTTGGGAAACCAGTCTCAAAACAAGCAAATAAATGAACACAAAAAACAAAAGAACTAAGACCACCATCAACAACAATAACAAAAATTAAGCAACAACAACAAATCCAATGTTGCTTCCATGTGTTGTTCCTGGAAATTCTGTACCCATTAAACATCTCCAGAGTTCTTCCCAGGTGTGGTTCTCTCACCTTAGATGGTTTTGAGTTTTCTAACTCCCGTGCATTTTACCATTATGCATTCACTGGAGCCATATTGAAGGCATTTGAGATGAAAGATATGGAAAAGTAACAGAGCAAAGAAAGAATGGCTGTCACATGCCGGGCGTTGGTGGCGCACGCCTTTAATCCCAGCACTCGGGAGGCAGAGCCAGGCGGATCTCTGTGAGTTCGAGGCCAGCCTGGGCTACCAAGTGAGCTCCAGGAAAGGCGCAAAGCTACACAGAGAAACCCTGTCTCGAAAAACCAAAAAAAAAAAAAAAAAAGAATGGCTGTCACTTGTTTCATTGAAAAGCCTTGCTGATCTTTGAGGCTTGTCTTTTATGACTTGGACTATAGACCCAGTTGGTTTTCCAGTCTTGGGAGACATGACGTATAATCTCCCAATGCTTTGTATTCTATACAAGCATTGCTTGCAAATCTTTTTGCTTAAGCTTGGGAATATGTTTGCCTTGTAATGCCTTGCAAAAGGCAGCTAAGCAAGTCCCTCAAAACAACCCCTCTCTGTTCCCAGCACACATGAGAAGTACTTACCCAAGGACCTGGAGGCACCGGTGTGACCAAGTGTACTGGTGCTGTGTAAGGTTTAAGGTTTGTGCTTGGTGCATTCTGAGAAAAGATGCTTGCCACCTCCAGCCCTCAGATGGTGGACCCCTTAACTAGAAAACATTGGCCATATGCATAATGACACTTTCATAACTGAGTAATTACAGTATGAGAACTTAGTGTATTTTTGATAAAGTAATCATCTAAAGAACTAGCCCTTTTATAGGTTGATGGAGCACTACTAAGCTTTTATTTATACTTACCTATTCAGAATCTTTTGCTTCAACTCTAAAATAAAGAGACTGGTGGGTCAGCTTCCAGCTGATGTTCTAAATTTCTAATGATCCATTCTTGCTTTCTTCAGACAACTTACACACAGACCAGGATTCATCAGTGTGAAGCAAACATGACATGCCCCCCCTCTCCCTTCCTCCCTCCCTTTCTTTCTTTGCTCTGTTACTTTTCCATAGCCAACTCTGCAAAGACCTTACAAAGAGGATAACTAATGCCTCACTCATGCTTTTTTTGGACTCATTAAAGTTATAAATGTAGCTTTATTACCGAATTAGTATATTTTACCTTGTGGTGTGGCTTGACAGTAATTGGTGCAAAATGCTATAAAGGCAGTTCAGCTTCTTAATGAAGATCAAGTACAGAACCTAGCAGAAAGTGAGCCCCTGAGTTGCATATTAGAAAATAAGTGGGATTCTCTTAGAGTAGGAACATGGAGAAGATCATAGGGGACAAGAAAACAAGGTACAGAAAGGATTTGGAGTTACAAAAATGCTCACTTGTTATCTACCCAGGGTAGGAAGGGTACTATTTTTATGTAAGATAAGATGAATAAGATAACATATAATTAGTTTCACTTCTTGTTTGAGAGAAAGTATTTCTGACTTCAAAATTCCTTTGCTATTGAAAAACTTTATTGACCTGCTTTTATTTCATTTTCCCTGTGTTTTCTTCTTTTATCTTTAGTGACAACTATATTATAGTTCATGAAATTCTATTGGCACGAGCTTACTTTTATGCAAATCTTTCATGGCCTTTGACTTAATTTCTCTTCCTATGAGGCTTAGAAAGGTTCCCAGATTAACAACCATGGTACTAATAATGTACAGGAGCAGGGAACGGCTTAGTCAAGAGAGTACCTGCTACAAAACCATGAGAACCTGGGCTGCACCCATCTGAAAACTGGGTACAGATGGCAAGCATGCCTTGTAATCCCAGCATTGGGGCAGTAGAGACATGGAACTCACTAGCCAGCCAGCATAGTTGAATTGGTCAGCTCTTGATTCATTGAGAGACCCTGCCTAAAATACTAAATGGAGCATGATTGAAGAAGATAGCCAACATTTGGGATCTACAAGCATGTGCACCCTCACACACACATAAGCATGCATATGCACACTCACAATCACACATTCATGCAGACAAACTAATGCACAGTATTGCATTGTCTCGAGCTTTGTGCATATGTATACATATGCACACAAGCATGTGGAAGGCTGACATTAAATACTAGTGTAGTTCCTCAGGGACTGTTACTGCTTACCTTGTTTTTGAGACAATGTCTTTAAATTGGGCCCTGATTAGGCTAGGTTGGTGGGCAAGCAAGTATGTTGATCTGCTTATCTCCACTGCCCCCAGGAAAGCAAAATTTTCATGTGTGTTCTGGGAATCAACTCAGTTCTGTGTGCTTCTGTGGCAAACACTGCACTAACTGAATTGCTTCTGAAGCTCCAAATTCAACTTCCATGTTTTTTTTTACCTCCCTAAATAATTTACTCTTCTTCCACTAGAGAAAAAGGAATACATAATAAGTTTTCACAACTTTGAGCAAGAACAAAGGAAGACTTTCTGCACAGAGCCCCACTGAAGAAGAGCATGAACACTGGAGATGATGCTAGAGTGAGGGCAGGGATGATGTTTGAAAACTGATGCTCAGAATCAGTGCCCAAGCAAACATTTGCTAAAGGGGAAAACAAGCTTTTGTGCTGGCTGCCAATGGCCATGGTTGAAAGACTTACCAAAAAGGTTCCCCATACCACTGATGAGTCTTCTGCAGGTCTCATGGCCTGTTTCACTGGTGGGGTGTTGCAGTGGTCTGATGTTTAGAATTGTTTCCCATGCCTTACTCCAGAATCGAGCCTCGAGTCAAATTACTGTTAAACACCAGAAGGTATTTATTTGGCTATCTCAGTGGCTGAACACTTAGGAAAAAAAGCCTGTTCTGCTGGCAAGATCCAGATGGGGAGGTCACTGACTCCGAGGCTTATGGAGATACATGGAACCCTACTTTCAGAGGCAGGAGCAAAGAAACTAAGTGTCTTTGTGCCTTTGGTTTTTGTCTGGCTTTGTTGTTTGTCTTGCAACTTTGAGCCAAATTATGCTGGGTAAAAGACAATACCTAAAACACTGGAGTTTTCAAAATTTATTGTATTTCATTATTTTATATGTATGGGTGTTTTGCCTGGTCAGAAGAAGGCATTGATTTGCCTGGAATTGAAGTTACAGATGGTTGTGAGCCACCATGTGGATGCTGGGAATAAAATTGGAGCTTTCTGGAAGAATAGCCAGTGCTCTTAACTATTGAATCATCTCTCCATCCCCTCCTCCAAAAGTTAGAGTTTGTAAAAATCAAAAAAAGCAAAGAACAACATCTATACTTGATTTTTTTTCTGTACTACAGAAATCAGTCTTTGGACAGCCTCTAATATTAATCTCCACTTTGTCTAATGCAATTTTCTTACTCACTTGACATTTACGGGTTTCCGAGAACTGCTTTTAATACTCATCTGCTCAGCATCTTTGCTCTCCTCCCCTCCCCTCTAGTCCTCCCCACCTCCTTCCCCCTCCTCCCCTCCCCTTCTCTCCTCTCTTATCCCCTCTTCTCCTCCCACCTGTCTCATAAATGATAGCTCCGATAGATAATGTTCAGATCTTTCCTGCCTCCAATGGTTTGTGACTGGTTAGGGACAGATACTTGTGGATTCTTCCTGACATCCAGGTATGTGTGGACAAGCTCCTATCTTCATGTTTCACAGCCAGTTCCTTGTGTTTGAGACAATTTCAATGACCCAACACAAGTCATTTCTTTGATCATAAAACACCTACACCTACAGTATATTGAAGAAACCACAACTTATCTCTCTCTTTAGTAACATTTGGCTTTGTAGGAAAGGGAAAACTAACTGAATAATTTCCGATGAGCTTTTAGCAAGCTTACAACTTCAAGTGGCTTCCTGCTTGGTATCTTATATGGTCCTATGCATGTTTATATACATACCAATTACAGAAGAGAAATAGGGTAGCACCAGTTAAATACAACATACATACATAAGATATTGCATGGGTAGATATGCATATAAGCTCTTATAAAACACATAGAATATATAATTTAATTTAAAAATATATTGATGTACATTCATTGTACACTGTAATGGGTTTCATAAAGACATATATGTACTTTAGCCAGATTCAGCCCTTATACTTTCCTCTTTTTCTTCCTTCAGTCTTGCTTCTACTTTTATTATATATATATATATATATATATATATATATATATATATATCATATAAACATATATGCCATATATATGATTTTCTACATTTATAAAATATTGACTCTATAATTGGAGAACCCAATGCAACATGCAATATTTATATTTTCTGAGTCTAGAAAATTTTGTTTAATGTGGTGATACTCATTTTTTTTTCCTGCAAAAAACATAATTTCATTTTATAACTGAAAAAATCCTACACACACACACACACACACACACACACAATTTCAGCAGTAGGCACAACAACCCAAACTGTAGAATCAGCCAATTATCTATTTGTCACTGTGAGCACATTGGCTGACTTACAGCTTGGCAGTTGTGCCTACTGCTGCAATAATAATGGATATTCAAGTTTTTTTGTAATACACTGACCTGTGTTCTTTAGGTACATGCTCAGAAATGGTATAGCTGACTCACATGATAATTCTGCTTTTAGATTTGAGGAACCTCCATAATAATTTCCATAATAGCTAGATGTCACCAGCAGTATATAGGATCTGGCAAGGACATTTTTTAGATGTTTCTTGGGCACTTGTATTTCATCTTTTGATGAGTGTTTGTTTCATTGACCCATTAATTTAGTAGGATACTTGTTTGTTACTTCATATTCTGAGACTTTTGTTTTCCAGACACTGTTATCAGGAGAGTATCTTTCTCCCACTTTGTAGGTTGTCTCTACACTTATTCTTTTTTCCTTTGCTACCAAGTAGTTTTTAAATTTCCTGCAATCTCATTTGTCAATTGTTGGTTGTATTTACTGTGCTATTTAAAATTTTTAATCTGTCAAGTCCATGAGTATACATAGGCTAACTTGTACCTACTTGCTTGTGATTCTAATCAGTGCCTTTAAACACTTGAATACAGTGAATTTATCTTTTCAGTTGATTTTTATAATCTAAAGTTATCAGTCAAACAGACAAGCTGGTATCTATTTCTATTTTTTGACTGAATAGCAAGTACCTAAATTGTTAACATGTTGTAACCTGTTCTTTAGAAGTAATATTTTAAGTATAGCTCATTTATGACAATACTTAAAGATGGAGACAAAGAAGTTTAAACCAATTTCATAATATGAAGGAAAAAAAGAAACAGAAATTTAAGATTAAAGTATTTGAGAGGCAAAGAAAACACAAAATAGCTTCACTTGAGAAGAACAAGAAAAATGGGAATTCAGTTGCAAAAGTTTTATGGTTAGATTGCAAGGGTGAATCCCAGAAGACTGATACTCAAGTTGGCACAAATAGTAATAGAAAAAGAAAAAAATATGTGCAATTTGGCAAGAGAAAAAGAAAAAATTGACAAGACAGGAGAACAGAAGGGGGGTTTTGTGATCCGTGTGTATTTAAATGAAATTGAGAAAATGATAGGATATTTCAAAACTTCATCCTTCTGATTTCATAAACACACCGTGCATAATTCAGTTGTATCATTAAGTTTTTAATTTGAATATGCTTATGATAGCCAATGACAAGGTCATGTTAATTCTTTTGTTGTCAGTGTGTCATCAAAAGGCATGGGGTAGCAAAAGTTCTTAGAGGTGGTTTGTTGATATTTCCATTTTCTATGGAATGCCCAAATTTCCCTCTATCTGCATGTGTCCTCATTCAGAACTGTTCCAAAAAGATTACTTATAAAGAAGTAAAGCAAGAAATGAGATCGTGTCTTAATGCTACCTCAGCAACTTCCGCACACCTCCCAGCAGCTGTATCGGCGCAGCTTGTACAGGAAACTGGAATCGGGTTTTCAGTGATTCATTCTGGTCCAGCAGAAAGCCAAATGACCTGGCTCAGCCACTTGATTGTAGATTAGCACCCAGTTGCAAGCTTACACGTTGTGCAATGCGAAAGGAGGCTGTGTGTGCCCTCTGTACCTGGGGAGATGACATCTGTGTAGATGTAACCAACCATCTTATGAAATAAGAAAGACAGGACCAATGCAAAGAAGAAAGCCAAGAGAACAGAGCTGAGAGCCTTACCTGCCTGCTGCAGCTAGCCTCTTCAGCCAAGAGACCTCTCCGAAAGAGAGCTACTTCCTGTCTGTCTTTTTATTGACTTTCTGTTCTGCCTTCTCATTGGTTATAAAACCAACCACATGACCGCCTCGTCACTGCCTGTCTATACAGACCTCCAGGTCTTCGATGGTTGGTATTGAGATTAAAGGCGTGTGTCTCCAATGCTGGCTGTATCCTTGACCACACAGAGATCCACCTAGCTCTGCCTACCAAGTGCTGGGATTAAAGGCATTCACCACCAATGCCCAGCTTTTGCTATGGCTCTAATAGCTCTGACTCCTGGGCAACTTTACTTATTAACATACAATTAAAATCACATTTCAGTACAAATAAAATACCACCATACATCTGTCTTATTGCCTACTTATGGGCATAGCATAGAAAACAGTGGGTCTTTTGTTTTATTTTGTTTTTCCTGGTGCTGGCTTTAGAAGGTTAATCATCCATCAACACACTTGTAAAATGCAAGCCGAATTTTACAAGCACAGAAGGGGTACAGATGCCTCATCTCTATGGGCTAATGCTTGTTACCAGAGGGGAGAGTCAGCATTCTTCTATCAAAAGGAAACTAGAAAACTGAGTTTCAGCATCCTGAGGGGAGGGAAGTGGCATGAACCAAGACATGGGAATAAAAGTGACAAATCTAGGGGATGATTAGTAGGTCAGATTCCCTGAAGAGCCATCACTGAGCTAGAGAAGATGATGACCAGCCTGGCAAGAAAGATACCGCAGAGGACCCAGAAAGGGCTAAGACCTCCCAAGCATCCTTCCTGCTCATTTGATCTTGATATACCCTGCAATGCATCACATCTTCAGTTGAAAGTAAAACCACATTCCTTGCACATACTGACAGATGTAATGTGCAGACATAGATGAAGATCAGAGTTGCATTTCCAAAACTCTTAGTTCTACAGGACTGGAAGACATTTGGTTTGGGCTGGAGGGACAACTCAATGGTTCAGAGTGCTGTGGCTCTCACAGAAGTCCCAAGATTGATTCTTACCATCCATATTACGTGGTTCACAACTACCTATAACTTTAACTCTAGGGGTCCAATGCTCTCTCTATCCCCATGGGCACCCGAATGCACATGCACATACATAAACAGAGACATACAGACATGTGCATGAATAAAAATTATGCAGCAATATGAAATTGAGAGGAACCGACATGAATTTACTTACCTTTTCCTTTTGCAAGATCATTAAGCAAAGTTTAACTTAGAGTAATAAAATTATCCTTAAAAAATGGTCTGATTTTTCTATGGAGAGAATTGATACATAAATTAACATTTAGACTAGCTGCCGAAGTTTTCCTGAGTTAGTTGAGTTTTGCATTTTGTTGGGTATAGATGGTATAAATGCTCATGTTTCTTTAATCTAAAAAAAAGAAAAAGAAAATTAGATGGACAGAAAATATTCAGTTGAAATAAATATCAACCAGGGCAAAGCATTTTAGACTCTTCAGGGAGTTTTTCACAGAGAGTCCTGTCATGTCCTTCTCAGTGTATTTAGGAAATGAAATAACAAAACATTAGAGACAGTTGTCACGCTTAAACACCAATGACAGATCACTCTCCATGGTGTCATGATGCTAATGGCAGGGATTCTGGCTGAGTCTCTCTGCATTATCCCTAAAGGGGACAGAGCTTGCAAGGCCACTTGGTCACCTTTCATGCTTTTGCAAAACAATCGTTTTAATAAAAAATCAATTTGAAGCACCTGGAGCAGAGAATGTTCAGCAGCAGTGAGTGCGGATTGTCAGAGGCAATTCTTCTCAAGAAGCTGTAATTTTTGTCTCTAAGTAATTCACCTTGGAAATGGAGATGAATTGGATAAAGAAAAAGAAGCATCCATTTATACTTGATAGGACAGAATCAAGATACATCAAAATATTTATAAAAATATAGTCAAATTGGCATAATGATACTTTTGTGCACAAATTTTATATTGTGTTTTTACTGGATATAAATCTTCAAAAAACACATAAAAATTATATCAGTGTGTTTTAACAATGCATAATATCAGACATGGTTACAGATATCTTTGTACTTCATTTATCCTATTTGGTAGAAATGTTAAGTTTTTAAAGAAAATTTAAACAACATTCTATTCATTTATATTCCATTTCTTTCTGCTAAAAAAGAATGTAAACCATACTGTAAATGGTTTAAAATGATTTATTTTCCACATCTTTGTGATTTTGGTGTCAATTTCTCAACAATACCAATAATTTGGGCTGCAAAATATGGCTACTATTCTAGATACAGAACTCCAGGAATCATGGATGAAATTATAAACTATGATTTCGTATAAACTTATTATTTTTATTTCTATTTAGTGTTTTGTCTAAATTTATCAGTCTCCAAAGTTCTCATATATATTTCCCATATAGCTGTATCTATTAATGTCAAATCCAATCTTCTTTGCCTCTGAAAGAATCCTGTTTCTGTTTGGTAAAAGTTGCATGTATATAGTATTTAATACTTTAAATGAGTTAACTGCTTCTCTAAGCAAAGAGACTGTCACAAGAAATGAAGATAGGAAGTTTGATTGGTGTGACCCATCTCTCCAGCTCTGTGGCTCTTATTTTAACATTATAATATCATAAAGACTAGAAGGAACAGAATAAAAATCCTGCACACATCTTTCATCCCTTAATCTGCATTAGGTGCACCAAGACACAGCATTCCAGTTTCCATATGGGTCACTATTGTTCTTTTAAACCCAGACATAAGAAACATTTAAGTTGTGAGTAATTGTCAAATAGCTAATATTAAACAAATATAATGTAGACAGAAATCCAGAGATATTCACAGAAGACTTTTAAAACAATATTCAGTGGCAGTTTGTGTGCTTGCTGAGTATGAGTGAAGCCTTGGGCTAGTTCTCTAGCACTGGAGAAAAATGTTGATGAAATATATCTGTTATTAGATAGAGGTATGCTTACTGTATAATGAATGCTGGGAACTGTGCTGATCCTGAGTATAAAGTCTGATAAATTCATATCTCACCACTCATCTATCAACAATCCATAGTGAAAAGTCAACCTCTTCCATCAGCCCATAACTCTGTGTCTCTTCAGCTCCCTGTTCTCCACCAGGAACTGCCAGGTTGATTTGTGTGGCCATAGATTACTTTTGTCTGTCAATGAACTTCACAAAATTATGTTCTGTGTAGGCATCCTAACAGATTTGGATTTTTTTTTGGCCCAGCATTTGTACTTGAGACTCACATTCATGTAGCTATCTTCATATATATGAATATATATGTATGTATGTATGTATATATATATGTGTGTGTGTACATACATATTCCAATATATATGTACACACACATTATATATATATATATATATATATCCTCATATATCATTATGAAGTAGATTTATAAAACAAAAGTCACAATTGAGCATTACACTCACTTTAACCCCAAACTTAACCAAGTTATATGGACAACTGTTTCCAAGGAATTATGATAATTGATTCTGCAAGTTAATAAAAGCATACTTTGTGTAAGTTTTTAAACATAATTTCTATGTCCTATATCCTAAAGTTTAAAACAAAATTCTAATTATTTTAGCAAAATGTTTTCTACTTTATTTTCTCTCACAAGAAAGAACCTACTATTACATTTTTATGGGAGCCACTTTAAAGGAATTTCCCCCCCCTGAGTTCTACTTAAGATCATTTGTTATTAAGTGGGCTGTATTCCTTAATTTATATCATGTCATTGCTAATCTGTGTATAAAATGATAAGGATTTAAAGAAATAAAAGATGAAGAAACTAATCATATCTAGTGTTCATGCTGTTAACTAGATTCTGAAAATCCATTATGTAAAATAGTTTTTGATGATATAAGAAGCATCAATATTTATAACCCTCTACTACAAAATAATGAACAAAAAATGTAACTAGTAGAAATATCATCATTGTTAAGGATTACAATGAACTCGGGCAAATTCAGGCTTGACCAAAGTGAAGGCTATAAAGCAGCCTGTGCCTAGAACAGCATATAGTTTAAAAGTTAAACCAGGAACTACATGGGAAAATTTTCCATAAAAGACAACTCAAAATGGGAAAACATGCATTCGGTAGGGCTGGATGCCACTAGATAACCAATAAATGGTTTACAGCAAAGCACATTCAGAAAAGACCTTACTCAGAAGAAAGTCACTTTATAATTGGTGCATGATTGTGAGATTAATCAAAAATCATTCCAGAACAAACATCAGACACTTGCTTAAAAATCAGCCAAACTGATAAAGATATTTACTTTTTCAGGGGACAGCACCCCAAGGTTAGAGAGTCAGCAGAGTGCATAACACCTAGTAAACCACTGGGCCTACTTGACATTCATGACTAGGATACCGGTCACCTGTGGCTTTGTGTTTTGTTTTGCTTTCGTGGAAGACAACCAGGCACCATTCCTGCAATACCCCCTGCATTTTCAAGGCAGGAAAAGACAGAGAAGACAGAAAGAACAGAGAAGAGAAACCAAAAGGCAATCTAGTTAACATGTACGCTCCCTGTAATTTTGTGTCAGCCAGATCTGCATTGCTGGTCCGCTCCCCACAGTTTGGCTGTCTGGGCTACTGAGTCACTGAATACTTATTACTTTGAGAGTATGAGTATGGATGAGAAGAAGGGAATCTGAATGGTTTGGAACAACCATTGTCTCATGCATACATAAATATGCATATATATATATATATATATATATATATATATATATATAAAACATTTATCTAATTATTCTTTATCAATAAAGACCTGGGAGTCAAATATCAGGGTAAGAATCTGAATGATCAGAGAAGCAGCAGAGAAACAACCAGTGAATTCCTACCTCTTCAGTTCCTCCATTCAAAAGGACTGAGATCCTCTCTAAGCCCCGCCTTATTACTTCCTGTCTATCTGTCCTCAGTCCTCCAAAACCTCCAGGGTTAAGTTTGGTCAGCTGGTAGCTAGCTCCACCCTCTGATTCAAAGCAAACTTTATTGTCAGAATGGGATCAAAATACTACATATCATATATACATACATATATATTTGTGTGTGTGTGTGTGTGTGTGTATATATATATATATATATATATATATATATACACCTTTACATTCATAAATATATATTCTTCTTGAAAACTGGAATTCAGCTAATAAGTGTGATTTCTTTACATGAATAATTTATACTAAAGCTTGCATATTTAACTTCCAAATCTTTGTTTCATAAACAGGACAAAACATGGTTGACATCTCAAAATTCACAGAGCAGGCATTTCTACTGATTCAAGTGATGAAAACATAGTGGATATAAGTTTCTGATCAATTTTGGCCACTAGCAAAAGAATATCATCTGAGGAATATGTTCATTGAAAGTCAATGACGTTGAGCTAAGTCCAGTAACACTGTAATCTTAGAATCCTTGAAGTGCTCCATACACTGAGGAGTGTCTCAAGCCATGGACATTGTCATCCATATGTTACTTCTAGGCCAAGTGTTCAAGGCTAGTGGTTACTCCAGATTACCTATTAACTTTTAGCTTTTTAGTTGTTTGGTGCTCTGTATTTTGAAGTTAGTAAAATGCTGTTTTCTAAGTGTTTGATGGTCTCAAGTTTACAAGGTACATTTTCTAAAACAGAATGTTTGGTAAAATCAGCTCAGATTTGTATTAATTTTTCCCGTTTTCTGAGCCAACACACGCAGCTGGGCTCATTTTCTTCTTGCCCTATGATATCTTGCTAAAAATGTGAATAAAGTATTAAATTCATTTCTAGTTTTTACAGTTGTACTTAACCTATTCTTATCGATCTCTCAGTTTCCTTTTGTTACAGACATGATGTTCTGTTCGAATCTATTTCTAGACCATGGTTTATTTTAAGGTCTCTGGGGATTAGCTTTTGCTTCCAGCACCAGGGAGTGAAGCAGGGCATTTCTTGAGTTTGTTTCACAACAAATTCATTAGATCCTTTATCAGTGATTTGAAAGACATGCTGTTTTTCGTACTCACATTCATAGATATGCTCTATTGATATAGAACTTAATAAGGCTTGACGATACTCAGGAGGAAATATGAATTTCATGAATTTTAGTGACAGCCAATGTGCGTGTAATGGCAATGTCATCAAATATTATTGGAAAAGATTATTGAGCTTGCCAGGTCAAATGGATTTTATAAAAATCTTTTTTCGTATGGATAGATTGGATATAACGGTTTCTCAAAACTTTCCTAAAAGAAAACAGTCATTCTATATTACATGATGTGATTCTTAGATTGAAGATTTCATTTGAAGATCTATAAAAATGGCATTCTGTATATGGAGATGTATAATGCTTCTTCCAAAGGGCAGTGGATCTAGGCCATGGAGAGGATAAACTCATTTCCTGGACCTTAACAAAGATTATTGAGCATTGCTGAATTCTAGCTTGAGATCCAGAGGACCTGATGACTTGGACCAATGAGGTAGTAGAAAGTTGCAGGAAGTGGTTGCATTGCAAAAATAGAGCCCCAAACATTGTTGGTGAGTACATGTCCTTGAGACTCAGCAGAACTTTGGGGATAGGAATGGCAGGATTTTGTCATTTGGAAAAATGATCAGGCAGGAGCAGCTCCTAGACTTTAGGGTCAAAATCAGAATTTTGTTTTGGGATATGGTATATTTGAAATAGTTATGGCCTTTCAATGGTGATAATAATTTTCATACTAATTATCAGTTTGTTATGTGAACACACCATTTAAAGAGAAAATATAAAGACACTCACTGGAAATATTCACCTGGAGGTTGTCAAATACATAGATGTCATTCAAAGGATTGAAGTGGAAGTGAATCAGGAAAACAAACAAGTGCCAGCGTGGAAATTTTTAATGGTGAATTATATTCGATATTTATTTCTTGGAGTGTCCTGAGCTCCAGTTTAGAGAGAAATGTATAAAGAATAATTTCAACAAAGGATTTCCATGCTGTAATGTACAGCATGTTCTTGAGCATACAGCTGGCAGTCATTTATTATTGTTGTCATTCTTAAATGTTTACAGTTCAGTATTTTAAAGCAAACATATCACTGCTTTTTGATGACAGCATAGAATGATATGTAAAGGAATGAGTGTCACAAGTGTAAGCAGAGAAGGTCACTGTAGCTATTTGGGAAGTAGATTTCCGGCAAACCCTTCCTTAGGAGGAGAGACCAGTGTCTCAGGGAGCAACATGATGAATACAGCTTTGGATGGGAACAGTGTTCTCAGTGTCATGAGCTGTCACAGTGAAAACATTGCAAACACACACTGAATTCAAGTCAGAAGGAATTGCCCCTAGGACCCTGTGGGTCTAATTAAGTAAAACTATGACCCGATGTACTGTCTGTACCAGTTGCTGCTAGTGACAACATAGTCATCAGCGCCAGAAGGTAAGAGAAAGGGGAATACAGCAAGCAAATTACAATGACAATAATAGCAACAAGGACAAAACATGCAAGTAGCATCCTTAGGTTCTTTGATTTCTCCCTGTCACAAGGTTTTCCTGTTTTCCCATGCACCAGTGGCAAAGGGGAAGGTGAGTAAATCCTGAGGATGCAGAAGAAAGAGCAGCTGAGGAGTAGCGTACTCTGTTCTCACAAATTCATCAGTGGATGAGTTCAATATTCTGCACACAGGCACTCAGTCCTTGGTTGTTGACTCTAACTCCTTCTCCAACAGAAGTAGGTACTCTAAAGAATGATGCTGTGAAGCATTTCAATCCAGGATTAAAGAAACCATCAATTTTATTCGGTGTCCAAATGAAATAGACCGTTATGCAGAAAGAAGCCTTCTCTAAGGAAATGAAATTTTAGAAGATGAACATGAGATATGGAGGGTATCAAATTTCAGCACGATTGCTCTAGAGTTCTCTTAGAAGAGGGCAGATCTAAATGGCAAACAGAAATGGGTATTAATTAGTCTTCTGTAAAAGAAGTCAATCAAAAAAGGCATCAAAGGGGTGTTAGGCTGCTGTGAAGTAGTGCTCCATCAATGACAGTGATTTTAGTTTGCCATTTTCTCACTTTTTTCATGTCTTTTATTTTGGAGACTATGATATGATTAAGTCACTTCCCCTTCCCTTACCTCCTTACAGATCTTCTCATGTAGCCCTCCTTCTTCTCTTTCAAATGTTCCATGCCTCCTTTTCTCATTAATTGTTGTTGTGCGCATGTGTATTTTAACATATGTGTGTGTGTGTGTGTGTGTGTATATATATATATATATATATATATATATATATATATATATATATATATATATAAAATGTATATGCATTTCTAAGTGTAACCTGCTTAGTGTGACTTGTATATATGTTTTCAGTGCTGACATTTTGGTAATGAACAACTAATGGGTGTTCAATCTGAAAATAAAGTACAATAAGCACCTGTGGGTTTTCATGATAGTGTTATTACTATAATTATTGTTAGTAGGATTAAATGTTTAAGAAATTAGAAAAAGAAGACATCTAGAAATATTTAGAGGAACATTTTTAAAAACCTGCCCAATCTGATGTATGAAGTCTCTGTTTTTACCCACACCTGCTTTCCTGACCAAGATTCAAGCAGTTCAGGCTATTTCTACCTGGGACCCTGCCCTTAGAGCAAATTGTATGTACTGATTTTTTTTTTAGTTGTGAAATACTGGCATAAACAAAGTTAAAAAATGTGTCTTTATCATATGACTTTCAGGATATTTATTTAATATGAGGACCTGATAAATCTCTGGGAAAATGTAGTGTTCTCAGAATACATGTGGCCATAAACATTTTTTATTCTCAAGAAACTCTTGTGGTAATGGTTTCTCATTTATGAAAATACTGCTTGCAGGTGTGAACCTAGCCAGGCTCACTGTAGAGGAAGTACTAGGAGAAATTCCAAGATATGTTTTTCCAAAGTAAAAGATAATTAGAATTTCTTCTCTAATTCTTTCTACTTACTTGATACATAATATCCATATATCATACACATAAATATACATATTTTATACATGTAATACATTTGTATATTTATATACATATATTAGGTGTATATATACTCCAAATCTCTGTTTCTTGGATATGTATCTAAATATCATATACATATGGAGAGAAGTTTATATATCTATATAAATAGATATAGATATATAAATCAAGCCACTATCTTGAATTCTATATACATATATATATAGATGTAATTTTAAATTTACATTCATTCTTTCAGATATGTAGCCCATACTAAATTCAAATATATTTATAAATTTTAACTTTAAAATTTTAGAACTGATATTTAAGAGAATTCCTAAATAGGGGTTAAGCTAAGAAGTACCGTTTAGCTCATTATTTATAGTGCTGCCAATAAGAGTACAATCAATTCAGTGTCCATGTGAGGGGGAAACATTTAAACATGAAATATTAAACTGAACACCAGAGCTGCTAGAATGGATGGAATAGCTCCCATCTCCAAGGATTCCAGACATTAAAAATAATGGGATCTATCAAACTATCTACTCATATAGAATAAACAATTCATTTGCTTCTTAGAAATTTGGAGACAAAAGATCTTTGTACAAATTTTTAACCAACTTTAACTACCCTCCCAACTTACAAGCTGAGGACAAACTTACAGTGAATATTTATTTTATTATGGATTGGAGGTATTAAATGTGTCAGCCATCTGGAAAGGAAGGCAATTCTCTTGTATCCATGTGACAACGCTATGTAATCATCAAAACTGAGGCTTTGAGGAAAGATATGCATTTAAAAAATCTGCTGCCAACCTACAATCTTTTAAAAGACCTTGATCTACTTTATAACTCAGTAATGTCTTTCTGAATGACCTGGGATCCAGGTCTTTGAATACAGTCATGAAGGGTTATTGCCCTGTGTCCCATCTCTGAGGATTCTGGATATTAAAAATAATGGGAACTATCAAATTATCTACTCATATAGAATAATTAATTTTGAATTCCTAAAGTTAATGAAAATTTAAAAATAAGCTGCATTTATGCGTATTTTTATAAATCTCTAAAACATAGAAGGAACAATGATGCATATTTGAGGATCGTTTTAAAGTCATGGCTATTCATGGTACATTAACATATATAGGAAAGCATTTATATTGTTCGTGGATAATTATTCTTATAACAATAATGCAATGTACTCATGAGATTAATAAACTCTTTGTTTATAATACCAGGTACTTCTTTTGTTAATGTATTCATTTGTTTATGTGTCTATGCACGTGTGTCTGGGCCATTTCATAAAAATGGAAGTCAGAGGACAAATTGCATGCTATTGATCAACATTAACTGAGAGAGCTTGTCTCAAAAAATTAGGTATTAGGTGGAGAGCAATTGAAGGAGACATTCCACATTAACATCAGTCATGTGCACACACACCACGTAAGCACACACAAGTTGAAGAAAAGAGTTAAGATATCTTTTGTAGGTTTATCATGGGCAGTGACCTGGGTTTCTACAAATGAGTTATTGAGGGGTACACTTCATTTCATAAGAGAGACCCTCTAATGAGGAAGTTTTAGGAACTAGTGAAAGGCAGCCCAATGTCAGCATCTTTGAACACCCAAATTTAACTCCATTTGATACTGCATCTCCTCCATTAAGGATCTTTGATTGTGTATGGGTTCTTTAATATTTAGCCCTGCATGGGTGGATCTGATGGCATCACAAGGTCAAACTAACTCATGTAAACTTTTCTTCCTTAAGCTAACTTTCTGTGAGAGTTTCCATTAGTTCTTGGTTCCCTGCAAGGACTGAGATTCAATTTTATCTTTGAAGTATATAAACTAAAGTATCAGTTTGTATTTGCAGATAAGAGACTCTTCCTTTAGTTTTGAGATTTTTAAAGTAAATGAATGGGAAAATATCAAACTAGGTCCTGATCCCTAGATTAACATGACAATACTTATTATAACACTCATTATTTCACTCATCCTCAATAATAGATCAGTAATCCATCCAAGTGGTCCATATGTATAAGTGTGTATGTATATATTTGTTTCCCTTTATAAGTAAGTGTCTTGCTTCCTGACAAACTCATTTGGCCCTCATTCATTTGGGCTTCCAACAGCAAAAGTACTACCATAGTTATTTGTACATCTGCAGATATATTCTAAGCCTGTACAAACATACTCAATGCATATTACATAAATCCTATAAATTTAAAATTAGTACACTATGCCTTTGTTGTGCACCCGAGTTCCCCTTTATTGTAAAATTGGTAATAAACTCATATCATCCCATATAGTCCTGACACAGCTTTTTCAAATACTATACTACTTTATTATATAGATTCTTAAAAGTTTATTAGTTCATATTTTTCTGAGGACCTTCTGTTTTTTTAATAGTTGTAGTTCTATCAGTTTGAAATCTTGCACATTTTTCTCCAGTTCAAAATCTATTTTGAAGCAGCATACATTAGTCTGCATTTGAACATGTATGATCTATTATATATATAAGATCAAGGGATGAGGCAAAATAATTTTATATTTAATAAATATAACAGTCCTTATTTTTAATGCAACACTGCTTTCAAACTTGAGGAATGATAAAGATGAGAGAATTATCTTGCCTCAATATGAGCCCTGAATGAAATGTCATATTTTAGTCAGCTTTCACTCTCTGATTTACATGAGAATAGAAACTGTATATAATATATAATTAGAAATCACATTTCATTGAGACAGTTAAAGATATTTCAAAGGTTTTTTTTTTTTAAACTTATAGGGGGCTTCCCCAGAGTAGACCCTGAGATGTGCATTCATGCCCAAACAAATCATTATAGATTTATTGTCAGAAGAAACCAGTGGAAATCCACAGATTAAGGAAGGGAAAAGCAGCTTCACAAGGACATAGATGTAAGTGGACAATGAACATCAGAGTAGCCAGGGCTATCCTGCTGGTTGTAAAGTGCCTTCTGCTGGGCCCAGACTTTGTCTCCATTTCTGTCACCATGGTTACCATCCTATTCATGAACAATCAGCAAAATGGCTAAGGACATGCTAGCCAACATCCGCTGGAACAGTCATCCTGCCTTCCTAGTTTTATTGCTGTGTCCTTGTCTGCAGGGAATGCAACCTGAGGGATACTATACAAAGCAAGCAGACCCTGGTGTGCATGCGTGTGTGTGTTTGTGTGTGTGTGTGTGTGTGTGTGTGTGTGTGTATTGCTTTTTATTTTTTGTTGGTTCTCATGGGCCCATCCATAAGTTTCTTCCAGAGGACTCTTTATCCCAGTACCCTAAACTTTCTTATTGCAGACTCAATATGTCAAGAGGCAGTTCATATTCTTATTAATTTTTTGTTGTTGTTTTCGAAACAGGGTTTCTCTGTATAGTTTTGGTGCCTGTCCTGGGTCTCGTCTGTAGACTAGGCTGGCCTTAAACTCACAGAGACCCGCCTGGCTCTGCCTCCCGAGTGCTGGGATTAAAAGCATGCACCAACACCACCCGGCTTCCATATTCTTAATATGGCTAATTTCTTTCTCCAATGAAATGTAGATGATCAGAGTCACCAACTAATGCCAAGTGTGTTAGGAGGATTTTTTTTTTAAATTCATTGTTTTAGTTCCACCTTGAAGTGGACTTGGATGTAAACAACAACCTGTTCTCTGCTCTCCCTGATAAGTGAGTGTATATACCAACTTCCTGGAACTCTGCATAGCCCTCCATCTATTCAGCACTATAATAGATCACAAAAGAATGGACACAATTTTGAAAATCAGAGGGTCTTAGAAAGCCAGTGTACAGTGGCCAACTGTGTCTCTCAGTCACTCCTTGCCATCAGCCTCTACCAGGGCCAATAAAATACAGAGTGCTAGTTTTTAATCTTTGGGATCCCTTACTGAGAATCAAAGGGGCCATACCAATATTGTAAAATTCACTTTGTGGCTATCCTACCTGGACATTACAGAGGTGCTACATAAGCCCTGTATTACCACAGACAAGTTGAAAGTCAAGAAATCTGCTGCTTACTGTAACAACTTCAATGCACACCTAGTAGCTGGAAGTGGTCACACATCCTGTCTTTCCTCTCCATCTCGAAAAACTGGCTGTCTCTAAATTACTCAATAAAGGGATCGGAATGTAACTCTCAGTGTACCACACAATGCCAACAAAACCAAATGAGAACTGCAAAATCCACGCAAATGTCATAAAGAGGATTTTCTGACATTTCCAGAATTCTGAACTCAAAAACATTGTTCTTGAGGAGCCGTTCCCCTGAGTTCTTTGTGGGATTATTTGTCACCCAGTTGATGTGATGCTTTCTACCCCTCAAGTTTGACTAGCACAGTATTAGTGGCAGATGTGGTTATTATAGTATTTATAGAATGCTGAGATGGAACAATTGCCTCCAGCATATATTGTAATAGAGGATGAGAAGAATAACAAAGTCCTATGACAATATCATTAATATACAATCTTCATCCCTTAAAGAGACAACTTTCTTTTGCCTATCTCTCTGATGGCTATTGGGAAGTATACAGTCTTCAGACCAACAGCTATATTGTAAACAAGAACATTTTTATAGATTCTCTAAAACTATAGCAGTTATTACTTCTGTAACACAAGTTGAATCTAGGAATACTATTGATATACTTTGTAGCTCTCATATTTATCCTTCATAACCCCATTATTTTTACATATAATTTGTGTGTACATGTTCATGTATGTAGGCATGTAAATGTGTGGGTGCATGCTTGTGAGGTCCTGAGGCCTACACCTCAGGTGTCTTCTTCTGTTTCTCTTCTCATTTTTGGAGACAGGGTTTCTCACTTGGAGCTTACTACCTTAGCTTGACTGATTGGCCAGTGAACTGCACAACCTCAGAACAGGGACTTCAAGCAAATGTAGCTGCCTGTACACAGCCTTTCTGTGGGTGCTAGCAGATGAACTCTGGTGCTTATGCTGGCATGTAAGCAGTTTACTGACTGAGCCATCTTCCCAGACAGGAATTTATCTTTTTCAGAAGCTATGACTTAAATCTGGGCATGATGGATCTGCTGTTTCAGTATTCTTTTAGATTTGGAATATGCAGTAATTTCTATTACTCCTAATTATGTGTGGGCATTTTATTTACTGTCTTAGCTGGGAGGATGTGATATTTTCAATGTCTTCCTCTTTCTCTTCTTACTGCATAGCTTTTTTTTTTTCACAGTAAAATGTGAGGAATCCACCAGTTGCCAAGCATATGTGTCCCAAGTCTGAATTTATAAACAGCAGAAGTTACTGCAGTTGAGTAACTGAGTTGAGTTGAAATGTGTTAGAATTACTGAAGTTGAACTGAAGCAGGATGTCCCACATACTTATTGTGATATTTTCAACTATCTGTGGTTTGATATTTATCATGGAATACTGAACATCTTATAGAAATATTATTTCAAATCATTCTTTATCTCTTCTTTTCTCATTCTGGTTTTCCAGTTAAACCTACATTGTATTATATATAGTTGTCCCGTGGCCCTTCGATATTCTTCCCAGTCATTTCTATTATTTTTTCTTTCTGTATTTTAGTTTTAGCATTTTCTACTGGCATGCTCATATTCTCAGATCTTTTCCTTGGCATTCTCAAGTTTACTGATGACCTACCAAAGGCATTTGCTATTTTTGTGCTGGAGGATTCTCCATCTCTAGTTTCCTCTTACACTTCTTCTTAGAGAATTACTCTCTCCACTTACATAACCAGCCTGTTTTCACACCTTTTCCAATTTTCTCATTATGGTATTTAACTTGTTAATCATTGTTATTTTAACTTTCCAGTCTGACAAGCTTACATTTCTGCCATAACAGGTCTGGTTCTGATGTTTGTGCCATTTCTCCAAACTGGTTAAAAAAAATACTCGTCATTTATCATAGATATGTAGATTTCCACAACTTTTCTTTCTGATACTCTCTTGCTGTGAAGCCCAGGCTAAGCTTTAACTCCTAGGCTTAAGCAATCCTTCTGTCTAAGACTCCCAAGTAGCCACAGGCACATCTGGAGGCTTGTCTTCTTCTCTCTAGATCCTGTTAAGTTGACAGTTAGTATTTACCATCACGACATCCCACTCCAAGCAGAGTAACACATAACACGTAGAAACTTTACAGCCCAAATCCCCAAATCTTAATCTTGCCCTGCTGAGGACAAGCATTATATAGGAGGTGCACTGAGTCTAAAAGCTTGTCTTTCTCTCAAGTTTTTGCATTCTTAAGATTAGTTTCCAAGCAACTGTCCCACCTGCTGAAGGAGAACAATATCTGTTTAAATCCTCCAGGAGAAGGATTTTCTGTTTTTTCTTCCTGTGTCTTAATTTGGAAACTAAGTGTGAGTCAATCATTTTTTTTTCCTATGGACAAATTGCACCTAACAGCAGCCAGGTGACTCCACAGTCATTAACTTTATTATCATCCTCAGTATCTCTCAAATGTCAGAGAATCTAATTCGAAGGCCAGTGTCATTGTCATGTCACTTCTGTGTCACGTCACAGGTGAACATCCTGCCAGTTTCAACAATACAGCATGTTAGAGGACGTCAACACCTCACCTGCTACAAGAAACATGGCTCCTTATTGCTCTCTGGACAGTGAATGAGTTAGCATGATACTCTCTGAATAGAGTCGATCCTCTTGAACCAGTTTTTAAAACTAATTCTCATTGGTGCAAAAAAAGGGCTTTAATATAAAATCTTTGGGGCTGGAGAAATGGCTTTGTGATTAAACACTGGGTCCTATTCTAGAGGATCTAGGTTCAATTTCCACCACCCATATGGCTGCTTACAACCACCTGTAACTCCAGTTCCAGAGGATCTGGTCCCTGAGAGTATCAGGCATGCACGTGTATACAGAATACATTCAGGCAAAATATTCATGCACATAAAAATAAAATCACTTTTAAAAGATAAAACTTTCGATACTAGTGACTTTGCCAGACACACAGTAGTGAACTATCATGTTTATATTCTGTATGTTATCCTCTCCTGATATATTTGACATATTGTCCAGTAAAATAGAGAGATAAATAAAAAGACCATGTTCTGGACTACTCTTTCTGAAGATTAAAAAAATATATGTGTATATTCATGTGTACCCATTTGTACGTATGAACGTGTGAGTGCATGTGCCTGTGAAGGCCACAAGAGGGTGTCAGATCCCCAAAAGCTGGAGCTAAAAGTAATTGTGAGCCACCTGATATGAATGCTGGGAACTGAACCTGGGAACTCTGCAAGAGCAGCACTCTCTTAACAGTTGTGCTGTCTCTCCAGGCCCATTATATGTTGTTTTTGAATGGACACAAAGTGAGTTTCCTTTCCAATACAGTGCCTTCCTTATTCAACCACTTACGAACACTATAACCATTACATCTAAAATTTCACATCTTCTATTTCTGTTCAAAATGGACATTAAACACCAGCATATGTAGCATACTCAAAACATCTAACCGTTCAATAGCGTGACACCTGTCTCTTAAGTGATGCGAGCTACTGCAGACGTTTGCTTTGTTGATGAATGATAGAAGTCCCTACTCTAAGAGAGAGATTCTCTCTTCAAGGTGTTGAGATCAGTGATGAATGGGATGCCTGGAGACCTGAAGCAGCAACTAATCAAGTATTATAAATATTTTAAGACATCCAGAAATGCACATTTATACTAACCAGATCTTTGCTATGAAGAAAAACTAAACCCTTTTCATCATTATTAGTTACACAAGTGCTAGGTAATTCAATTTTTTACTGATACATTTTAATTGACACACACACACACACACATACACACACATATGTATGTAAAAGGCAAGGACAATTGTCTGGCACAACATCATGCATCAGAATTATACACACTTTAGTAAACTTTATCTAGATTAATCTTCATTGACTTATTTGTTATTGTAGAGTTTTTCTGATCTGTCTATTAGACATATATAAATTAAGCATTAATGTGGTTCACTGTGATATTTCCAAACATACAACAGAATGAACATATAATGGGACTGCTCAAATTCACCCCCTTATCCCACGTACACACACACACACACACACACACGCTTGTGCACACACTCACGAACATGAACACACACACATGCATACGCACTTCTAATAGACACTCTAATAGACGCTATTCTGTCTTCAGGTTAGCTTAAATTGCCACGTCTAAGAGAAAAGAAATAGTTATTTGTTTTTCTGTATCTGATTTATTTCCTTTAACATAATGTCCAGTGTTTAATTCTGAACACACACACACACACACACACACACACACACACACACACACACAATTTTATTGAAGATTTTTTTTTTTAATCCTAGGGAAAATATTTGCTTTAGATTGTCAGCTATTATTTACACAAACAGGAAGTTTGGCTAATGTAATCTGAGGCTATTGGATCTCAAAGATTATGATTTGCTAGGTAAGTGCTAGGCTGAATCTCACAGACACCAGTGAAATGAAAGGAGAAATATTAGTAGTTAGCATGAAATTTCTCATACTTTGTCATCCAATATTTTTCCAAAGAAAACATACAGTTGTTTTTCCTTTGATGTAGACTTCACTAATAACCTTTGGCAAGGAACATTTTCATCTATTCAGTAGAAATCATTAGTGAGTCAACATGAACAAACACCGCTCCTATACTGTATCCATCTTCATTTGAAGTGATGGCACTATTACCCTGAAACTGAAATTTGATACTCAATTAAGATGCTTTGGTTTCAAAACATGGTCATTGTATTCCATTAGAGGCCAAGGAAAGCCAACGCATGAGATTGTTATTCTTTTGTTTGCCCCTTCTACTTTGTGGCAAATGATGCGAACAAAAGACTTCTTAGTGATGTTATAATTTAAATGTAATTTAATGAGTGTGACTGGTCCTTAACAAATGGCAGTTAGTAGTACAGGCGCCCACTGGATACATTATCTACTCTGTAAGCATAACATTGTGTTATTCACTGGAAATGGCTTTAGAGGTCAGAGAGGCCTCTTTCCTTAGACACACGGGGAAACATCAGAGCATAATGTGCTTTCATGATAGCCTTTCCTCTCATTAACTTGTTTGCTTCTCATTTGTCTTTATTTGAAAATACTTATTATTTAAAAATGGAGTCTGAATTTGCTAAGACTGAAGTGGGAGAGTGGTTATGGATGTGGATTGGGGAGTGCCAGACGCTACTGGAAAATTTATGGCACTTGTCAGAATGGGTTATATATTTTATTATATAGAAAATTGCCTATCATTTCTATTCCAGAACAAGACAGATTTAAACACAGAATCAAGGATGATTTCTACTGCAAAGATAAAAGAAAGAGACTGAAACAATATTATCACCTAATTATTATTTTATCTCCAAATTTCTCACTAATGCATAACCTAAAGAACAAATGATTTGCATTGAATAAATCACTGAAGAGGCAGAGGTTTGTATATGTACATGCAAAGTTAAACAGAGAGGAGGCTAGCACAGAATAATGGTTATCTA
The DNA here is from genome assembly GCF_049852395.1 of Peromyscus maniculatus bairdii. NCBI lineage: Eukaryota > Metazoa > Chordata > Mammalia > Rodentia > Cricetidae > Peromyscus > Peromyscus maniculatus. Next base: position 54,523,469 of record NC_134867.1, on the reverse strand, counting down.
CAGAGAATCAGCTTTGGAGTACATGAGCATGTGTTTAGACATAGGAAGTAGATAATTACAGCTTGGAAAAAAATGCAAGTCAGATGTAGCTGAATGAACGTGTTAATGCTGTCGGGAAGGGTGAGTACTACAGGTGCCAAAGGTTAGGGACTACAGCTGAAGTTCAATGAGCTCCAGGGATCCCACACCTTCTTTTGACTTCCACGGGCACCCATGCACACCTTCACACACACACATACACACACACACACACACACACACACACTAAAACAAATCTTTAAAAAGGGAACGGACCACGAGTTCCTGATTTTAGTACTACATAAAATAATTGGTGGCGCACGCCTTTAATCTCAGCACTCGGGAGGCAGAGGCAGGCACATCTCTGTGAGTTCGAGGCCAGCCTGGTCTCCAAAACGAGTTCCAGGAAAGGCGCAAAGCTACACAGAGTAACCCTGTCTCAAAGAAAAAAAATAATAATTCATTTAAAAATTGACCAAATTTATTCATTTACTGTGTGTGTACCTACATGTTTGCATGAATGTGCATGGACACACATATACCACTGTGTGTGCGTGTGCGTGTGCGTGTGCGTGTGCGTGTGTGTGTGTGTGTGTGTGTGTGTGTGTGTGTGTGTGTGTAAAGACAATCTGCAGCAATTGGTTCTCTCCTTCCATTATGAGGGTACTGGGTGGGGATGGAGGTGAGATCAATCAGCAGGTCTGACATCAAGCTTCTTTACCCACCGGGTCATCTTCACTGGCCCCAGAAAACAATTATTAATCTTTACGTGGAATTGATGAACTAAAACTTGTTAGCCTGAATTGTACCTGTTCCTTTGCTGTGTGGTCCAGCCATCAAGTTGGAATGACACCCAGAGTATAAGGCATACTGCTAGTCTTTCTGACTGAGAATCACTCCCTTCAGTTTTTACCCATTATTACTTATATGTGTTTATTGGGTGTGGTTTAAAAATTGTGCAAAATCTGTAACAAAAATTGCTTTAAAACTTGTAACAAAAGGGTTGTTATTTTAAAAGAAGCTATAAATAGGCAATCTTAATTTGCTAGAGCATGCTTGTATGTAAGTTGGATTCAACTCTTATTTAGAAAAATAGATCTAATACAGCATACTTTATATGTAACTTGGATTCAATTCTTCTTTATGGAAAATAGAACTTACTAACAACAAATGTTTGATTATAACATTATAGGTTTATAGACTCCTAAAATTATAAAGGTCTATTCAGGCTAATACAAGCTGACTTAGTGACAAGCTAACCACCTTTGTCGTTGCTGTGTTCAACATCAGGTTTCTAAGAACTTTTAGACAAGGAATAGTATGTGTTTGATGATCAAGATTTATAAACTCCCATGGCTGTGAAGGTCTAGCAAAAATGAATTTGAAGATGTATGTCTAGTCTTTGTGTCTTTGCTAACTTTGTTAAGCTTTAACTATTGGGATAAACTGATACATACGTATAAAAACCTCCAATAATCTGTAAAGGTAGATTGTGAAAAGATTTGAAAAATAAGGTTTCCCATCTCTCTCTGGACTGTATTTATGGTTTAAAGTTCTATTTTGAAGCTCAAGGATCTTCAATTAAATTTTCAATTCAAATTTACAGGGCTAAAACTGTAAGACCCTAAATCTTATAAAATCTACTAACTGTAAACTGTTAAAGATAATTAAGACACACAAGTTAATGGCTACTCAACTTACAAATAATATTATTTAATGTGTCAGAACAATGCTTGTAGCCATGCTAAGTCCAAATATATAACTCGTTTACGGGGACAAGCTTTAGCCTTCTCTATATGTTGTCAATGTTAAGCCTGAAGCAAATAAAAATAAAATAAAAATTTTATTAAAATTTTTAAAAAACTAAAAATAAAGTTTGTTTGAAATCAGGTAATTACTTAATAATAGATTAGATGATGACCCTCAAACCTTTCAGAGAGATCAGTTGAATATTGCGTTTACTGTGTTTAATATAAAGGCTTCCCCTGACAGACAAAAACAAACAAACAAACAAAAAACCAACTTCTGGTAGCAGTAGCCGAGGCTATCTACATAGAAGATGAGTAGCAATGCACTCCACCTAGAGCTCACCTCAAGTGTGATGACACAGACCACTAGTCAAAGAACCACCCCATGGCTCACCTGCCACCAGGGTCCTGCCCAAACTATGGACACTGATGGGTGACTGCTCCACTTTTTCTGGGCAAGGGATGTCAGCTTTCCCAAGTTCTTCCTCCATAGAAAATCTCTCAGACCCTCTGTGTTTGGTGACCAAGGGCTGATGCTGACTTGTATGACAGCCAAAGACCTAATGCTGTTCTGTGTGACAGCCAAGGACTGATGACCTCTGCCTCCAACAAAGCCATTAAGATCACTGTGGAGGATCCCAGGATGGCTGTCTTGGTACCAGGTAAGTCTGTCATTTTCATTGACACAGAGGCCATTCATATTTTCTTCTCAGATCTCTGTGATGTCATTGATAGCAAGCCCTGGCTTTACCAGACAGTTCAGCAGCAGCAGTGTCAAGCCAAGCCAACTTTAGTCAGCCCTTCCCACCTAAGGATGCAACTTCCCTGTCTGTCCATTTCATCTGCAAAAACCAGGTATTGCTTTTTCTGGAGCTACTAGGTCTCCTGCTGAGAAAGACTGTTATCATACTCACAGGCTCAAAAATTTTAAGTTTCTTTTGGTTGTTTTCTAAATATACACTTAAAAGTGCTTCTCATTGTGCCGAAAACACCTATGACTAATCTGTGTATGTCTAGACATGTTACTATCATACTGATAACTTTTCAGATATTGTTTTGCTATGGTTCAATGATGTGCATCTACTCCAGCTGTATACAGAGACTTGTGAGCTGCTTTTTCTACAATGAGGATTTCGGTGCAGATTTACAGACTCTGATACTTTGAATAAGAATGTTCTCCATAGGCTCATATATTTGAATGCTTAATCATCAGGGAGTGGCACTACTTGGGAGGGTTAAGGAGGTGCAGCCTTGTTGCAGTAGGCTACCCCAACATGCCAACTCTTATAAAGGAAAACATTTCATTGTGGCTGGCTTACAGTTTAGAGGTTTAGTCCATTAGTAGCATGTGGGAAAGCATGGTGGCATACAGGCAGGCACAGGTCCTGGAGAGGACCTGAGAGTTCTACATCTTGATTGCAGGCAGCAGGAAGTGAACTGAGACACACTCCCTCCAACAAGGCCACACCTACTCCAACAAGACCATGCCTCCTAATAGTGCCACTCCCTATGAACCTATAGGGGCCAATTACGTTCAATGTTCCACAAGGTCCGTGCTACTCTTCAGTTCCCTCAGTCACTACTCACAAGTGCTTGTCATACATTGCAAAGCCCCTATGCAATGGCCTTTCCCTTTCCCAGCTACTCATCCTTCTGATAACCTGGCTTTTCAGGATGCTTTTGGCTCTTGCTCTGCTTCATGCTAGTCTCAATGTGCTCTCACTGTTCTCAATCTGCTGCTAGTCTCCCATCTCTCATAGATAGCCCCAACCACGTCCTGTCTGCTGACCATGTCCAATCTTCTTTCTCTCTCTGCTCTGGATTCTTCCAGATGCCTCTGGCTGCTCTCTCTCTCCATATCTACAATAACACCTTCCCATACCACAGAACGATTATCCCATCAGTTTACACAGATACCTTGAAATCCTGGTCAGTTGATTAATGATGATAAGAGGTAAATAAACCTTCAAGGTTAGCATAACTTCTCTTTGTCTATAAATAGTAAAGCATCTTTAAACAGTCTCACATGGATTGAATTTTTTTGTTGTTAGAGTGAGCACTTGAGAGAGGTACAGAATAAAACATAGTTGGATAAACCAAAGGTAATAAATTAGATATAGCAATATAATTGATTAAAAGATAGAAGGAAGGAGTCACTAAACAAAACATTCCAGTGCCAGGTGTGGGATTCCTCTAAAGGAGTTATTGGGGAGAGAAGCCCCACAGGCCTCCACACAATACAGACGTTTACCATTGCTATTAGTTACCCACCAGTTGCTAAAACCCTATTTCTGAAGAAGCCACACCCCTTGGGTGCAGGATATAGAGAAGCTAGAACTGAATAGGAAGTCCCACCTCCACCCCTGCTGGCTAGCCTTCAGAATTAGGATGTTACTGTGCAGACTGCTGGGCCAGTAAGGCATCGGTGATCTTACCCAGTTGTGAACTCTATGAGCTACAATACCAACCTTCCAGATGTTCTTACAGATAACATCTGCCCTTTTATTGAAGTAATGCTACAACTGAAGTGACATTTGAGGCACACTCTGCAAAAGAGAAACCATGCTTGGTACTGTAAACCTGGCCTAAACACCATGACTGAATAGGGCTTAGGCCCTATAGGAGAACCTAATTCTGCTGTTTATAAGATATCATCATATATCTATGATAACTGCTTGTACCCATCAACAAAGGCTACTATCGACTTTAATCATGCAACCTTTTCTTTGAAAGTGAATTGCCTACAATCTCTACAAGATGCTGAGAATAAAGTATGATTGAGGGACCATTCATAAACAAGACATTTACATAGCCCCCTGAAGGGTCAAGTAATATTGTGAAAGATGGAGCAGAAAGAATGTAAGAGCTGGGAGATAAGGTGTGTGATACTATTTTCTAACCAAAATGTGGCTATAATTGCCATGAATTCATTGTAGCTCTCCCTCCTGGCTCTGGACTCACATGTTAATCCCTCCTAACAGTCCACTACAGATGAGGAATGAATTCAAAGGGCACTACCACTTACTACTGAACAATTGGCAACCACCAGATCCTAGGAGGGGAAGAGGCATGGTGCCAGTTCTGTGTCCACTTGTGAACACAGGCTCTAATGAATGGTTTTTAACCCAGAGCTCCACAGACGGCAGTAGTTAAACTGTGTGGAACACAGAACAAAATGTAATGGACATGAGGAAGAGAAGGGGGAGGAGGGGCTGGCAGAGGTTGGAGGGAAATGGGAGAATGGGAAGAGAGAGTAACTGGAATGCAGTATATACATGCATGAAATGTCAAAGAACAAAATGTACCAATACAATGGATAAATTTTAAAAAAGGAGGAATAAAGAATTGAAAAATAAAAACACCCTATTGTATTTTCTTGCCTCCTTTCATAGGGTCTTTCTAAAGCCCTTGCCAAATGACATCACTCATGCTTTGAAGTCATAACTTTTTCCTAACTCACATGACAAAAGCTGTCTCCAGCTTTCCGTTGGGTTTTACCTGTTTCTACTTTTGCACTCGAATTTTAACCTCAACTAACTTTGTTAACTCAGTAGAGAGGTAGATCATTAGAACCAGGAATTATGTTAATTATCTTGTGACAGTAATTGCCTGATAAATGTTGAGTTTTGGTCACTGAAAGAAGTAACAAATTCTGAATGAATGAATGAATGAATGAATGAATGAATGAATGAATGAATAGATAAACGGATGGATGGATGAATGCCTGGACACAGGAGTCTCAGAAATTTCTCATATGTCTACACTAAATTATACTAATTAAATCTCCCACTCCATTTAGAATCAAGAAAACAATGAGTCCAAAGGCATCATGGAAACCAGAGGTAGAAAGAGTTTCTGGGCCGGGCGTGGTGGTGCACACCTTTAATCCCAGCACTCGGGAGGCAGAGCCAGGCGGATCTCTGTGAGTTCGAGGCCAGCCTGGGCTACCAAGTGAACTCCAGGAAAGGCGCAAAGCTACACAGGGAAACCCTGTCTTGAAAAAACCAAAAAAAAAAAAAAAAAAAAAAAAAGAGTTTCTGTCCCACACTAGTGGTATCCATCTTAGAAGTGTCCATACTGGACACACACTGGATGATATAACACAAGCAATAACCAGAAAGAAATGAGAGAGGCTTAATGAAGGACATCCTGCTTCTACCTAGATTATAATACTTCCCAGTCCACTGGGAAAGCAGTCTTGCATAATGACTTCCTGGAGGAGTCACATTTCCTCCAGTCACTACTAACTGCATTTTTATCAAATGGAACTCCTTACCAGTGAATTAATGCTTTCTTGAGAACACTTACATCCTAGGTCAATTGCATTCAGTAATTGCAGCCTCTCAATTCAATTAATATAGATTTTCTATGAATTGAATGAGCAGTCTCATTTCACTATGTATCTACACATCCTGCACACTAAGGGACAATCTTTTATGTAAAGAACTTTCAGAAGGGTTGACTGTATACAAGTTCATTAACATGTATCAACTCTGGGTGTGGTTAATTTCAGTGTAAGCTGTTATTTTTTTTTATTTGCAAATTCTTTGTAATAAACTATGATTTAATAAAAGAGAACTAATTTTAAGAAGTTAAAGATCAGTTCACTAGTCAAAGGGATGGAAATTTTAGAATTATCACTCATTCTAACCTTTTTAAGAAAACCCAAGCCAAACTATTTAAGAGGTAGTATAAACTGTTAATATAGTCATTAAGTTACAGGATTTTGATATCATATATAAGCAGCTGTCTCTCCTATGGGAAAATTCTTGTAATTTAAAATGAGAAGGGGTGCATATGTCATCATTGTTCCATCAACAGTATGGAGGATCATTGTATATGATTATATCTAGAATAGCATTCTTAAAGGACTACCACACGTTAAAATTTTTACTGATTCTCTGGGAGTTTGATACAACGTGTTTTGGTTATATTCACCCCCTTTCCCAACTTTTCCCAGGTCCAACCTCCATTCCTATTCAACCTCTGTTTCCTACCCACCCACATTTGTGTCTTTGTAAAACCTAGACTTATTTGTGCTGTCCACATGCTCTTGCATGTGTGGCTTCTACTGGAGAGTGATCAGTGATAGCTGCATTCTCGGAGAAAACTATCTCTTTGTCTGCAGGTTCTCCACTAGGGCCTATAATGACACATCTAGCCATAGGTTCTCAGCCTGACAATGGTGCCAGGACTATGTTTCATCTTGTGTAGCAGGACTTAAAACTAATCAGATGATGTTTAAAGTTTAATCTGATGATGTTTGTGCCATTATTGCACCAGTAGGAGTTTCTTACCAGGCCAGCCATTTCTATAGCTTAAATGATTTATAACTGGACATGACTGATGAATGCTATTCTCATCCAGTAGCATGCATTGCTGTGGGATGTTCTGTACATCCTGTGGGAGCCTGTTCTCGGGTTCCTCGTGGCTTTACCCAGCAGGTCCGCATAGAGGATGATTAGGACCACGGGCCTGAGTGCAGGTGTCTGAGATGGTCTGCACTTGACTGTGCTGGGGGATGGTCTGTATGGCAAATGTGTTGCTCTGATTGGTCAATAAATAAAATCTGATTGGCCGTGGCTAGGCAGGAAGTATAGGCGGGACTAACAGAGAGGAGAAATAAAAGAACAGGAAGGCAGAAGGAGTCACTGCCAGCTGCCCGCCAGGACAAGGAAGATGTGAAAATGCCGGTAAGCCACAAACCGAGTGGCAGGTATAGATTTATGGAAATGGATTAATTTAAGATATACGAACTGTTAGCAAGAAGCCTGCCACAGTCATACAGTTTGTAAGCAATATAAGTCTCTGTGTTTACTTGGTTGGGTCTGAGCGGCTGTGGGACTGGTGGGTGACAAAGATTTGTCCTGACTGTGGGCAAGGCAGGAAAACTCTAGCTACAATCCATAATATCATCTAGCACTATGGAAGCTAGCCAGTAGGGATGATGCTTCCAGGCAAGTATCAGTTTCATTTCTCCATGTTCTGTGATTCATGTATATGGTGTCTTCATGTCAAGTTCTGGAGGGTAACTAAGAGATTGATAGTAGGCTGTGATAATTGGATGTAAATGGGGCCTCACTGGCCAACAGCTTCAAAGGAAGTAGCCCATTGTCTGCATGTGTTAAACTAACACTGTATTAAAGGTGTTCATGAATGGCATTGTATTAGTCCTAGAATAGTAGCTCTTAGCTAGCAAATATATCAACTTAAGTTTAGATGTATAACCTTATCCCTGTCTTCAGTTACCTCCTCCTTTTATTAAAAAAAAAAAAGCCATTTTCTGAATTTATCTCCAGTCTAGTGTTGTGTTTTTTTTTTTTTTTTTCACTTCTTCGCTGGCTTCCACGTTAGATTTAATTTTCTTCTCAATTGTATTGAACTCATGAACATATGATCTGAAGAGACAAGTTATGGGAGTTATAGGTTAAAAATCATGTCTCCAATATGCACTAGCCATGGAAAGTTAGGGAAATAAAGCATTCAAATTTCAAAAGCTTGCTTTCCATTTGAAAGTATCTGATATTAGCGCCTACCTCACAGGAAGTTTCACAGGGAAATATAAATTATCCTATTCATAACAAGTAGCAGATTACATAAAGAACAGCCACCTAGCTGACCATGGGCAGGAAGAAGATTTTTAGTATAGATACGAGAGAAAGGCTAGCCAGAGGTCTTTGGGAAGTCCAAAGCAGCCTTAGCTAACTCCCTGGGAAAGAGCGGAGAGGGGCAGATGGGCAAGCGCCAGGGCTATCTCTCTTGAGAGTGGAGAGAAAAACAGAGAGAAGAGTGGGCGCAGGAAAAAAGCTCCTGTGTTATAGAGACAAAAACAGCTGGAGGGTGTGAGGAGGGAGTCCTATGAGTACGAACAGCTGGGAAGTTTAGGGCTGCAGGGGAGGGGTTTTGCCACTCAGAAGAGCCCAGTGGCTTAGGTGTACCCCAGAGGTACATGTCAACAAGTACCAGAGGAGTCTGGAAGTTAGCATGGGCTTTGATAAGTGTCATCGGGGAAGGGGCTCTCCCTGACAGACAGAAACTCTCTTCACAAGTTCCCGAGGAACGATGGGAGTGAGTTTCGATCTACTCTCCAGCAGCCCTCCTGTCATATGCACTGCCTTTAGAGTTTGGGACCCAGCGGTGAAAATATGATAGAGGGATTTTTCTTACATTCCTTGGGTGAATATTCATTTAAAATGAGTAACATTGAAACGCAATCTTAAAACAATAAACGCTGGGAAATATTCCTTATATGAAAAGATTATAGTAAATATCATGAAGGTAAAAAATGATTTCTTACAAAATCACATTACAATGAAAATGTGATGGCTGATCACATTTATAAAGATAACAAATGGTTTTGTTTTAATGAAAAACTTTTGACACATCATTATTCCTTAGTAATATGGTCAGATTCCTTTCTTTAGCTAGGGAAACACACAGGCCAGAAGGGTGACGAATGAATGACTTTGTAGAGGGAGCAGTTCAGAAACTGATTCAGAATAATGACTCAGAAGAACCTGGAAATGATTTTCATATTTGCTACCAAGTGAAAAATTTTGTTCTCTGCCAGAGTCTCTGCTGATGTATTAGAAGAGCAACTTGAATGCATAAGCAAATAAATTGTCACCTGCTTACTAAATACAGGATTCTTTTGTGGTTGTTTTCTCAAAGATTTAACAAAAATATTTATTCATAAAAAAGGAAGAAGGAAAAAAATTCTGATTAAGGCCTCAGACAACAAAACATTCCCAGAATTGTGCTCCTGCACTGCTGTGGGTGATGGACTCTGAGAGGGATGTTTCTGCTTTGAGATCCAAGCTGTGGCTAGGCCTGATTAACTCTAGATGTCTGAATATACCTCATGTTTTTCTTTCTTTCATTTTTTTACTTTCTTTTTATTTATTCAATGTGTCTTTCAGATCATGTATCTTGATCCCATTCATTTCCCCATCCCTTTGCATCCACCCTCTGCCCTTGTAACCTTACCCCTACCCCCCCACAAATAAAATAAAATTTAAGAGAAAAAAAGGAAAAAAATTAAAAACCCCTCATGGAATTTGCAGTGTGACCCAGTGAGTCACACAGTCAACCCTCTTGTTCTTATTGTCTTTATTTGGAAGTGTTCACTGCAAAGAGCCACTGGTCTGATTCTTATTTCTGTATCTTAATGGAATTCCTACTGCACCCAGAGGTCCTCCCATCAGGACGGGGAGGGGTTCTGTGCTCAGGTCTTTGGTGAGGAATCTCTGAGCAGTCACTGTGTCCTGGAGCTCCTGGTGTTTTAGAAACGGTGTTTCCCAGCTTCTGAAGCCAGTGCATGAGAACAGGAAGTGCCTCTTTTGCTCCCTCCTCCATGGGTAGAGATGTGTGGAACTTCTGTTCACTCTTCTCTCCATCATTTCCCCTGTAAAAACTGAAGAAAATATTGTCTTAGCGGTCTGTGGCTCTGTTCTCATCTCTCTGGGTAGGCACATCTGTTTCCTCTTGTCTCAGATTCTCTGAAGGCTATAGTCGGAGAAATTCTGGATAGAAGATGAGCTGGCCATTCCAAGCTTGCAATTAAAGACGTTAATTTTCTAGCATGTTGATGCTTCCTTTTGTATGTCCATCACATGACTCTTTGGTAAGAGTGGCTTCTGTTATGGTCAGTTGAATTATGAATATTCTATATTGCAGAACAGCCAGAGGTTCATACACAAATGTGTGTGCAAAGCGGTTGCAGTAAAGAAACCTTGTTGGCATGGCTGCTCCGAGGCATGGTTAAAGGGGAGGTTTTTATTGTAGATATTGATAAACCAGCCTACCTCCATCTTAGGCCTGGAAGCCATCTTATAGTAAAGGCAAACTAGGTTCATTCCTGTTTGTGATTAAAGCTGTTTCTCAAGGATTGGGCTATGCCCAACTGTAACCTTAACTGCAAACGACTCTGTACTGCCTGTTCCAGAAAATGGCAGCCATACCTTTGTTTGGGAAGGTGATTATAACCACCTGTTGTTATGATCACCTTGTTACTACCTTATTACGACCACTTTGCAACCATTTCTTTGTTTCACAAGAATTGTTATGAGCAACGTGATATACTTATGTTCTGCTTATTTGTCTACCAAATCCCCCGTGTGGAGACCCCTTCTCTCACTCACGTCCAATGCTGATTTCTTGAACTTTGCTTTTAGGGAGAGACAGCCCATGTACACCAATTTAAAAAAGAAAAAAGAAAAAGAAAGCTTGTTTAAATGTTTACTTTAATTTAGCTATGATGATTTGGTCTTTTTCCTTGCATGTATGGGATTAACAATGAGAGAGAGAGAGAGAGAGAGAGAGAGAGAGAGAGAGAGAGAGAGAGAGAGAGAGAATCACAGGCATCTGGATGAGTCCAGAGCAGAGAGAGAAAGCAACAGACTGAACTTAGCCAGCAGAATGAACATGACCAGAGGACTGGACATGGCCAGGGCTATCAGAGAGAAAGGAGAGGACAGCAGAGCATAGAGAACAGAGAAAAATATTGAGAGTAGCAGGAGCCCGAGAAGAGTGAGAAGGGCTGAACTGTAGGAAGGATGAGCAGCTGGGGTTTGGGAAGCCTATGAGCTTTAGGAGTTTAGGGTAGAGGGGGACATGACAAAGGCTAGGATGTCAGCATGGACACTGAAATGTAGAACAGGTGCTTGCAATGCTGAGCAGGCCCCCGGGGCCAGCATGCACTTTTGATATGCTGATAGGCCTATGTCCCTTCTGAGAGAGGTAAGGGAACTGACTCTTTTTGGTAGACAGGAAGCAGTTTCACAAGTTTCTGAGGAATGCCGACTTTTATCTAATGGTCTGGCCAGAAATCCTCCTAGAATCCAGGCGGAGCTTATTTCCGAATATTTGGACTGCCTTTTGGGGTTTCCTTTCACCCTGACAAAGTAATTTTTAAATTATGTCTTATAGGTACTAATCATGAAAACTGTGACCACAACCTCACACTTTATAAAGAATATATTTGCTAAATTTCAGTGTAGAATATTAAGTCCATTACTCCAGTGCTCCTTTGTCCCCCAGTCAAGCAACAGTGACACTTGGGTGATATTCCTCACCATTATATTCTGTTCGGGTCATATCGTTATGAAACCAAGACAAAAAAAAATAGCTTCATTTTGATGATTAGTAGTTAATCTCTTCGGGTCTCACTTTCTTTATAGATGTTGCATAGTTTGTCAAACCGATATTGGGGTCTCTCTCTGGTCTCCCCTTACTTATTAGGTTTGTACATTCTCTGTCAAAGAATCCTTGTGAAACACAGTGCAGAATGTAGATGGCAAATAGAATTCATTATATAATTACATGGGGCACTCTCAGCAGTGAGAGTGGTCAGTAACTAAAGGAGGCCGTGAGAAGGAAAACATTCTTACAATGTAAGAGTGGACAAGGTCCAGAGATATGTATTGACCTACATGTTTAGGCAGACTACTGTATTAGTTGGGAGTTCCTGGAGGAATCGAAACAATAGAATGAATATATATTCTAAAACTGGATTTATGAGCTGGGCGTACAAGGTAGGGGCTGGGCAGCATAACAAGGGTATTGCTTGCCGGAGAGAGAGGCTGCTATTCCAGATGTGTCTGCTGTTTGAATCTGATGCTGTGTCCTAGAAGATGTTTGAGAGACGCTGGTCTTCAGTGCTTGTTTGAACCTGGAAGAGTTGGGATCTAATGCCAATAGATAATAGCTGTAGCCACAGTAGTAATAGAATAGACACACCCACCAGCAAGAAGCCAGGGCAGGCAAACAGTGCTACTCTCTCCTTGTGCTTCTTTGGACCTTCACCAGAAGGGGCCACCAACTCTAGGAGGGGGTCTTCTCCCCTGGTTAATCCCTCTTGGAAATAGACTTAAAGACCCACCCAGTGCTGTGGATATCGCTCTGTATAAATAAAATGCTGATTGGCCAGTAGCCAGGCAAAAAGTATAGGCGGGGGGGGGGGGGGGGGGGGGGGACAAATAAACAAACAAAAGGCTGGGAAGTGGAAGACTGAGGCAGAGAGATGCTGCCAGCCACCGCCATGAGAAGATGTTAAGATACTGGTAAGCCACAAGCCACGTGGCAACTTATAGACCAATAAAAATGGGTTAAATTTAAGATATAAGAACTAGATAACAAGAAGCCTGCTGTGGCCATACAGTTTGTAAACAATGTAAGTCTCTGTGTGTTTATTTGGTTGGATCTAAGCGGCTGTGGGACTGGCTGGTGATATTTGTCCTGACTGTGGGCCAGGAAAGGACTGGAGAAAACTCTAGCTACACACCCAGAGTTGTATTTCTCAGTTGACTCCTGATCCACTCAAGTTGGATAGTCAAGATTCGCCAGCAAAGCAATCCATCATTTTTTAATTTTTAAAACAACTTTCTGCAGGATTATTTTCAAGCCTAGGTGATTGACAGGTCTGTTTGGATTGACCTTTAGGGGCGAGGACAATGGCATGTCTTTATGTTTCACCAGAAGGCTGCCAGCAACCTTAGTGTATGCCTGGCAGTTCAGAAAATCATGCCTGTACCCAGGGAGATACACACAAGTCAGGTATCATTCTTTTGACAAAACAAACAGACAAACAAACAAATGTAACCAAGAAAATTAGATGGAATTAGAGGGGGAAAACATGTCTGTGAGATCAGGCAGGCCTTCCTGGTTGTAACCGGCCTTCTTTTGATTGGCCTCAGCAAAACTCTCCTACTGGACAGTTGCAATCCTTCACAGTCAGCAGCCCCTGTTAACACCAAGAGGCTGAATGTTCTATCAAATGTTTCAACATTCTGTCGAATGTCCCGATCTTTTCTGTTTCTAAATCACTGTGGCGGAGACTCAGGTTCCAGTCATTCTTCAACTTGACTGAGATCCACACTTCATGGCATCTGCCTCCTCACCAATTTTCATCTCATATATCTTCGCTTTTCCCTCCTTCCCCTTTGTATTCACGTACCTGAGATCCTCGGCCACCGCCTCTGCTTTCAGAACACACACTCGTGCGTTACCCCTCCTGACTGACTCACAATTTAATGCCGACGGCAGGGTCGGAAACAGCACAGAGCCTCAGCGGCACGGCTGGTTCCAACTGCAAATTAGACCCTGACTTCCAGTGAGTTCATCAGACTTTTTAAGACCCAACTCATTTTCTAATTTCTCTTTACTCTCCTCTTGACCAGATGGTGGATAATGACCTCATCTCCCTCATCCATGCTTCTTTTTGTTTGTTTGTTTTCAAGACAGGATTTTTGTGGTGTAGCCCTGGCCAACCTGGAACTCTGTAGACCAAGCTGGCCTCAAACCTGGAGATTCTTCTGCTTCTGCCTCCTGAGTGCTGGGACAAAGGCACTTTGTCTTTGGCTGTTGGCTTTGGCTCAGCCTGTTGAAGGCTAGGCTCACAACCTAAACGCTAAAGGCTAAAGGCTAGACTCCCTTCCGTACTGTCCTGCTTTCTGTTCCCCCAAGACAAATGTGTTCTATTATTTATGTTTTTTCCTTCTCTTCAACTCCATCTGACACTCTCTTTGTCTCCCTGTGATGTGTTACTTAGTGGCATTTCCTTTTTCTCTTTCTGAGCCTGCAAACCACAGCTTACAATTCACATGCCCAGGAAGTTTGCCTGCTGTCTCCCTGAATGTTTCCTGCCTAGGACAGTGTCTGGAGTAAAGCTGTGGCACTTAATCTATATGGTGGATAAATTCACAGAGAAGTTTTTCTTTGATGACTTAGGAAAATGCCCCTGATATATTTCAGGGTAAAGAACAGATTCCTAATTACATTACTGACAATATCTAGTAAGGATATGCTTATAGCAAAGGTTTCTATACTGCATCTATCTTTCTTTCTTTCTTTCTTTCTTTCTTTCTTTCTTTCTTTCTTTCTTTCTTTCTTTCTTTCTTTCTTTCTTTCTTCCTTCCTTCCTTCCTTCCTTCCTTCCTTCCTTCCTTCCTTCCTTCCTTTCTTTCTTTCTTTCTTTCTTTCTTTCTTTCTTTCTTTCTTGTGGGACATTTACCCACCACTCCCACAGTTCCCCAGAGTTTTCTTGAGTGCAATCATCAGAAAATATTAGGTAGAAGGATTTATAGTGGAGAATCTTGCGGAGATAAACAGATAGAAAATAAAGGATAGCCTCGAGAGGGCCTGGAACCTATTCCAACGGGCCCCAACTGTCTCTGGCCCAGGGTTTTTATAGAGACGCCAAGGGGTGGAGCAAAAGACCTCCTCCCCCAGCACAGCCAAGTGCAGACCATCTCAGACACCTGCACTCAGGCCCGTGGTCCTGATCATCCTCTATGCGGACCTGCTGGGTAAAGCCACGAGGAACCCGAGAATGGGCTCCCACACTATCTATCATCTATCTATCCATCTATCATCTATCTGTCTTTCTATCATCTATGTGTGTGTGTTAACTTTTTGTTTTAAAATATTAGCTATCAACTGTTAATCAACTCTCCATTCATTTCTAAAATGTCCCCTGTAAAACCTTTTTTCTTAAAAGTATTTTTTTCATACAGTATGCTCTGATTAAGATTTTCCTTCCCTTATCTCCTTTGAGATCCTCCCCACTTCCCCACCCACCGAATTCCATATCTTTCTCTCTCTCTTTAGAAAGTAGTCTCTTCTGTCCCCTTTGTCTTTCTTTCTAGGGTAATAATGATGACTATCACATGGCTGGTTATGAGTTTAGGGGATGAAAGTGTTTGAGGGGTTAAGTCAGATATGAATTCCCGAGTGCTTTAATAAACATTTGGTCTGACAAACTCTCTGATGAATTAGATAAATTCTTAAACAGCATAGTTAATGAGTGCCTCTTCCATCCCGTTGGGAGTTCCTCCTATAATCTCTGGGATCAATTCCTGGGAAATTATCTTGTCTTAATGACTATAGTATGATGAGCAGCTAGAGTACGGGCTAGAAGAAAAGTGGGAATAAACAGGAGCTGGTGATAATTGCTTTTATGATTCTCCCAAAGAAAACAAGCAAGTTAATTGCACTAGGCACATCAAGGGGCAAGCTCAGCACCACATTACAATCCTAAGAATTACACAAGTTTTCTTTGGCCCATGGTACTAACCTCCCTTTTATATAACGTTCTCTGATGTGGAACCCACAGGGGAAGGCTCTTCTGATCTAATTATTTCCTGTGTCAAAGTGAAACTTTGACAGGGTCTTAGGCTCATTCTTCTTAAAAGTCACTCTCTGTCTACGAGTTAGTGTCACACAAAAGCAATCATAACCAACAGCTATGGATTCATTTTCCTCATATGTGAATCAGTTAATTTGGTGAAAAAGAATCACAGATGGGACCTATGGAGGACAGTCATTTCACTGGCCCTGAGAAGAACAAGATGGTAATGCTAGCTTAATTGCTTATGAATTATAACTCACAGACAGGAAAGCACCCTGTCCACGCCTCTGCTTTCTACCATACAAGTCAGGCCAACAGGAAGGGGATTTGGAAATGGATCGACATTTGCTGCCTCTCTTCTGAACTTTCATTTGGTGCCAACCCCACTCTACAGAACCAGTTCTGTGAAGCTGAGATTTCTGGCTTATTTCGTCCAAAGAATTTCTCTCAGCCTTGGCTCTCCAGAGATACTCTCATTGGCTGGCAATGTACTCTTCCAGTAACTGTGAAGTTTTTGCTTGCCTTTTCTCATAATATTGTCTGTTTTTCTTTTCAGCCCATGAAAACACTCACCCATGTTTACATGTAACCATTCTGAATGGTTTTGGTCATGTTTAAATCTCATTTTACCACTTTGTTTTGAATTGCCCATTCAATGGAAAGCCTACATTTTTTCTTTTAGCTTTAACCTCTCCATTAGATTAATGCAGACACTTTTAATGACATTAACATAATCACGTCTCTGAAATTGCAGTTCACTTTTATTCCCTATGTCACAAAGAGTCCTAAGTTGAATGCTATCGGCTGTTTTCCGGCCACCATCACCATCATTATCCCGAATGTACCATGTATCTTCCTTTTATAGGATGTGCACTCATTTCCAGAGATCACTATTAAGTGCACAGAGACAATTACACCATTACTCATCCCAACCCCTCCATGTAAAACAGGTGAAATCCAGCCAATCAAGAACATTCTCATAGTGTTTAAGTTGCAAGGGTCAAATAATAGCCTAATTTTGCCTGAGTCCCAAACCAGTGGTTTCTTAACTAGTTCACTCTGCTTCTCTCATAGTGCTCTACCACAGACAATCACTTCCCAGGACTGTGTTATGCCTTAACTATAACTTAAACAGGACTCATCCTGTTATTCTCCTATTGCAAGAGTTTGATATCTTAGTTCTAAGCCATTTATCTCAAGACTATTCTGACCTCAGGCCAGATTTAAATGAAAAATGAAAGTACTTGACTCTTAGAAAGATGGAGCTTTTGAAAATCTCAGTTTTGCTTCTTGTGTGAGATGTATTGCCCATGACTGAAAAAATGAAAAATAGAGACATAGCATAAAAAACAATGAATGATAATATAATTTATGAACATTGGAAAACAAACTCAACTGTTATTTACTATTAGAATAGCAATGCTATTGATGCTGAAAATATATCATATCCATATAATTAAAAAAATTAATTTGAACTTAAAATTTATATAAAAATTCCTCAAATCTAATTTAAATAAAAAAATTTATGCAACTTGTAAAGGAAATTACTGTGATTTCTGCAACTAGCAGGTAGATTTTGATAGTATTGAATTACCTTAAGAATTTAAGAAAAAATCATAACTTTTTTTTCAAGTTTTTGTCCTTAAAACGTTTGTTTTCATACTTTCTAACATACAGCATTATGATGGTTTTGGTTTTCAGCATACTGCACATGAGAAATGTCTGACATCGTCTTTTGCCTATGAATGTTTAAAGTACAAATATAAGCTCAGGTAAAGATTTGACTGGAGAACTGGACTCAGTTGTTAAGAACACTTGTACTTGCAGAGGAGCCAGAAGAAGGAGACAAATCCCCTGGAACTGGAGTCATGGGTGGTTGTGATCCCCTACGTGGATGCTGGGAGTCAAACCTGGGTTCGCAGGAATGAGGGTTCTTAACCACTGAGTCATCTCTCCAGGCCCTGAAGTATTGGTTTTTGTCTCAGTAAAACATGGTCCATCAATTGGGGTTTGCTCCATTCAAACTTTGATTGTATAGATTTATGAAATTAAAATTTATGCATTTCACAGTATTTCACACATTACAATACATGAATAAATATATGATTTGTGTCAAATTGGAATTTTTTTCTCAAAAGGACCATATTCATCATGTAAGATTTGGAAATGTCTATCTTTCACCTAACTTGCTGCAATAAAAAAGTACAAATGTGTGTTACAGTATCCAAATCTCTTTTTACCATAAATATCTAAAGATAGTACATCCATTTGGATTCAAAAATTTTAAATTTTTTTCCAATGGTGTGACAGAAAGGCTCCCTCTTCCATCTAGATAGGAAGTTCCTTTCACTAAAGAGACAGTACTAAAGGAGGGAGGTGATGAATCCATGACCACCTCAACCTATGACAGAAGCTGGAGAAACCTGTCACTTGTGCTGAATACCCAAAGCATCACAGAGAACCTTCAAGGAAGCCAGTGAAAGAAGCGTTAATACTCCCATTCTGTCTTCTGCTTGGTGTAGGATCAATTTTAACACCTTAAAGATAAAGATGCAACAGCAATTCTATGTAGAAATGTTGCTCAAGTTACCATCCTTAATGATTTTATGTTCATCCCACAGGAAAAAAAATAACCTTATTACATACTGCTGGTGCTTATTGATATTGCTAATCAGAAAAAAAAAAGTCCTTGGACTCTTGGTGGTGTATCCTTACAGATACAGATCACAAAGCAAAAATAATTCAGACTTCGTTGAGTGTATCACATGAAGTTGATATGTAGCTACAACTTTCAAAACTTGAATTAGTATCAAATACCATTTTAAATACTTTAAACAAATCAATTTGCTGTAAAAAACAGAGGTGCATGACTGGGGATGTAGCTCAGGGATAGAGTACTAATGTGTGGAACTTGGGGGTTGTGCACAGTACCACAAAAAAAGAAGAAATTAAGAAATCAAGAAAGTACAAAAAAGAAAGAAAAAGGAATGAGAGAAAGAGGAAGTTTAAGGGGAAAGGAACGAGACAGGGATTTTCTGAGTATGGTGGTACACACCTATAATTCTGGCATTCTGGAGGCTGAGGGAGGGGGTTTGTGAATTTGTGTCTAGCCTGGGCTACAGATTGAGATTCTATTCTAAACACAGGACAAAAGAAAGAAAAGAAATAGGTTCAGAGAACATAAGTGATTTTTTTCACAAATTCAACATGTAACACTTGACTTCATAGCTCCAAGAAGTTATCCTGCCCATAAACATATTTTTTGATGTAAAGAACCAGGGATACAGAATATATCTTTAGTAATTGACAGTGAATATGTCTGAGTGTCTATTATTGTGACTGACTCAAAGGAGAAGGTGAGTAGTGTGCAGTTTAATCAGGACTATTACCCAGTTTTACAGTAAGCCAGCTCGATCAACTATATAGACATTTAAATTCACATTCCATTGTGGATTTAAAGGTAAAGGAAAAAAAAAAAAAAACATACTTACTCCAGAGGAGTTGAACTTGGGACTTCTATGTAATGGATGTTTTTGCCACTTATCCCAGTAAAAGCAGGGAAGAACAGAAAGACAAACACATTATTTTATATTTGGCTTTTTCCAAGCTCATGACCACTGAACCATGGGATGGTTTCTTCAGCGTGTTGAAAGGTTAAGTTTTGTTCGGGGGTGGGGGGGGCTATGTTTATAAAATGCTTTGATCTCCTGGGCAAATGTCTTAAAACCAAAAACAATCAGTCTTCAGAAAAGCTCCAACATGGGGGTGAAAATGAATGCATCTACTCTCCGCAGGTGGCTTCAGAATCAGTTCATTAGCCAATTTTGCTGCAAAATGTGGTTTAGCTACTGTACTTGTTTTATCTAGTCAAAACCCAAGTCAAAGAGGCAGAGTAACTAAAAATTTAAACAAGTTAATATAGTCTGTTATTTTATTGTTTTTTTCCCTTTCCACTTTTTAATATTAAAACTTTTTTGAGTCTACAGGAAAGCCTAATCATAAAGTCCCACTTAGTTTTTAATTGTTTTGGAATTTGTGAAGCAGAGTTATATGGGATGTGTCTTGTAGGTTCAATTCTTCATTAAATTTTAATCCTAAGGAGAAAAGGGTAGACCAGACGGTGCATATTCATTATTTGATGTTTCCACTGTCTCCTTTGATCCTCACTTATGAAATCCTGGTTGTATTACACTATCTCATTTGCAATCTGCAGTCTAGTTAACATTCATCATAATCTACTCCATTAAATCACCCAGTAAATCAGCTCTTGTTCTTTATGTTTCTTTATCAAGTTCCTATTTCCCCCACAGGATTTTTACAGCATTAATAAGGCAAGGAAAAGATTATTTTTTTCTTTTGTAAAATCTCAGTATATCTCTAGTACTGTGAACTTGAATTTTTCCAACTTTTTTTTTCTTTTGATATTGAAGTACATGAGAAAGTGTCTTTTGCTCTGATATTTTATTACAACCTGTCTCATGATGTGTTGTTCAAATCATCTAAAAGACCTCAGGGTGAAAGAGGCCATATGGGGCATCAAATAGAGCTGAAGAAATAAAAAAAGTGATTGCTGAAATATGAAGCACCATCAACAGAAATTTGTTTCCCTGAGAAGACACTGGTTTGAGTCATATTGCAGAACTGAAGGCATTATCTTGAGTCAGATGATTTTTTTTGTTTTAAAAATATGAAATCATGTCTCCCCAAAGTACTTGACAATTGTATTTAGATAAAGCAACAATTTCCCTCCCTTTGATATTAAAATATCACCTTAGTTTCAAGACAGAAGATGGGATCAGATATACAATCAACTTTAAAATAGATAAACATTTAAATTAGAATATTATGTAGTCATAAAACTGGGGAATCATGCATGTTTCCAAACATAAAGCTAAAAAACTGAGTATAAATTTTGAAGAGAATTAAAATAAACAAAGTCAGAATGTATATATATTAGGAGACTGCCAGGAGAAAGAAAGCCTTAAGGATATTATAGTTTATCACAAAATGCTCTGAAGCTAAAACTGAATTTTAACATAATTCCTTAAAACAATGCAACACCCATTATAACAACAATGTATTCAGTGTGTTCTAGGATATTTTTCATCATTATGTTAGCTCAGTTGCCTTATGAAAATGCACCCTAAAATGTCATTTCTTAACTTGTATGAGTTCTGAACAAATTTTTCACCCAATTCACTCCACAGCAAATAAAGACAGTTCTGTCTCAGAGTTCTGTGGATTGAATACTAGCAGAGGGCTAATGAAGTAATTCAAATAGTGATTGGGTGAAACTTCATTCAGCAATGATTAGGAGCATTCTGCAAGTTAAAATTGTGTCATTTTAAATTTTAAGCAAACTTGCCCAAAGATAAATGGGCAAGAAAACCAAAATTAAGAGCTAAAGAAATTCCAAACAACTAGATTACATAAATGAACTCAAAATAATCACCACTAAATGATTTTGTATTTTTTTAGAAATTATTTATCAAGAAATTATTTTATTATGTTATGTATATGTGTATTTTGCCTGTATGCATGCATGACCACATACATATGTGCCCACTGCCCACAGAGGCCAGAAGAGTCCTGGAATTTTAGTTAGATGGTTGTAAGCCTCCATGCTGGTGCTGTGAATCAAACCTGGATCCTCTGGAAAATCAGCCAGTGCTCTTAACCACTAAGTGTAGCTAGAGTTTTCCTGCCTGGCCCATAGTCAGGACAAATCTCTGTCACCCGCCAGTCCCTCAGCTGCTCAGACTCAACTAAGTCAACACAGAGACTTATATTGCTTACAAACTGTATGGCCGTGGTAGGCTGCTTGCTAACTGTTTTTAATTAACCCATTTCTATAAATCTATACCTTGCCACGTGGCTCGTGGCTTACTGGCATCTTTTCATGCTGCTTGTCATGGTGGCGGCTGGCAGTGTCTCCCTCTGCCTTCCTGTTCTCTCAAGTCTCCTTTCTGTTAGTCCTGCCTATACTTCCTGCATGGCCACTGGCCAATCAGTGTTTTATTTATTGACCAATCAGAGCAATTTGACATAGACCATCCCACAGCAACTAAGCCATCTTCTCATCCCCAAATTTTATTTTTTATGTGCATAAGTATTTTGTCTGCATGTATGTATGTACTTCATGGGTATGCCCTATGCCTGTGGAGGCCAAAGTTGTGAAGTTTGTTAAAATTCCTGGAGCTAGAATTACAGGAAATTATGAACATCCACATACGTGCTGGGAACTGAACCCAGGTTCTACACAAGAGTCATAAGTATTCTTAACTCCTGAGCCACCTCTCCAGGCCCCTCACTGGTAAAGAATTATTATTTATGATCTTTTTTCTTTATAACAGAAATTTCAAGTCAGTATGATATAGACACAGTATTTGCTTTGGGGGAGTAATGTTCATAAAAAATAATGGCCTGTTTCTACTACAGTTGGGCTTTGACCGTTCTTGACACTAGTACCTAGTGAACAAGGGATTATTAACTAAGGTATATCTTCCTATTTGATAAGTGTATTATATCACCTAGCCATATTCTGTTCATAGTATTTAAAGCAGTTGGCATTCTTTTCATTCAAAGGCAAGATATCCTTTTTCCTCTACTTGACAATTGTGTGTAATCTTGTATGAGATGTTTCCTACATATACCGATCTTTAGTATCATTATGATTTCTCTACTATAAGGAAAGAAATGATTACTAGAGCCCTGTGTAAAATGAAATAATGTATTCAGAAGAAAAGCAATAGGTTCTAGGTCAGAGAAGGACTTGTAACCAAAGGGTCTTAGAGATAACTAGGACCAAAATTGTTCTTCAGAATGAATCAGACAAGGAAACAAAATGAAATAAGTCAAAAGATGGGGGCTTTACTAACTTTCAAATTTTGTGCTGTGCTGAAGAAAACTAAAGAGCCACGTGGCAGAATGTAGATTGAAAAATATGGGCTAATTAAGTCATAAGAACTAGTTGGAAAAAAGCCTAAGCTAA
The DNA here is from genome assembly GCF_049852395.1 of Peromyscus maniculatus bairdii. NCBI lineage: Eukaryota > Metazoa > Chordata > Mammalia > Rodentia > Cricetidae > Peromyscus > Peromyscus maniculatus. The sequence continues at coordinate 54,500,587 of NC_134867.1, read as the reverse complement.
AGTCCAAGCTTTCATAATTAGTAATAAGACTCCGTGTCATTATATGGAGCTGGCCACCCACAAGAAAGTCCAACTACAGGGTTTATTGGTTCACAACAATGAGGGAAACAACATTCTGTGGGAAACTGTGTGGTGGCTCAGAACCACAGTGTGAGGACAACCATGCTACAGGATTTAAGCTAGTGGTAATGCTCAGGTCAAAGACTAAGAGTTAACTTCACAACTGGGTAATATTAAAAGTGGTACTATTTTTCATATCTTAAAAGCGAAGGCTCACGGAGACTGAAACGACAACCACAGAGCCTGTATGCATCTGAGGTCCTTTGCACATGGGTCACGGTTGTATAGCTTGGTGTTCTTGTGGGGCTGCTAACAGTGGGACTGAGGGGGTGTCTCTCACTCTTTTGCCTGCTTTGGGGACATTTCCCCTCCTACTGGGTTGTCTTGTCCAGCCTTGATATGAGGGTTTGTACCTAGTCTTATTGTAACTTGTTGTGCCGTGTTCAGTTGATATCCTTGGGAAGCCTGCTCATTTCTGAAGGGAAGCAAAAGAGGAGTGGATCTAGGGGACAGGGGAGGTGGGGAGGTAAGGCCTAAGGGGAATGGAGAGAGGGGAGAGTGAGGTTAGGATGCAATATATGAAGAGAAGAATAAATACATTATTTATAAGGTAGGATAAGTAGATTAGAACTAACACTGATTGCTCCAGATGAACAAGAAATAATTCATATTAGCTAAGAGAAGGTCATCTTGCCTGGTGTGGGCGTTTTATAAAACTGCTTGTAATCAACACGAGAATGCTTAGTGTAGCTATTAATGCTAGCTATGGTGCAATTGCTTACCAAGACTAATTTCTTACATCCCCAGTATATTAAAGTCGCCCACACATTGTATTGATTAATTTTGCTTTATATATGATGCTATTTTCTAACCTGTTTTAGTTTCTTAGAGTGTTCCTTTGATTACTTAGCAAACATCTCAACATGCATGTGTTTTGTCTAATATGATAGAAATGTTATATATAGCTCTCTCTTTTAGTGACAGTGGTGTAAAGGTTGCTATAATTTTTTTCAGCTATTTTTAACATTTCTGTTGTCTCAAACTGTGTCTCCATAAACCTCTCTCTTCATCAGTTATCTTATAGTAACATTTACTATGATTAAATATGCATATTATTTTTCTGTCATTTCATTTTTTTAGTTAGTATGCTAGCATTGGCTACTTATTGTTATGTAAGTGCTATCAAGTAGCACATTCAAACAATACATATTTATTCCACAAGTGATAATCTGAATTTTTGTATTCTCCAATACACTTGTTGAAATCATAACCCCCACAGTCGGAGACAGAGCTTTTGGGAGTGGTCAAAAACAGTTTCGGTCTCAGGAATGTAATTAGTGCCACAAGAAAGCTGCTCAGGTGCTTTCTCATTCTTCCTTCATTTTAGGACAAAGCAAGTCCTCACTGTCTGGAGAACTTGACCCTCATCAGATGCCAGATGTCCCAGTGCTCTATGACCTTCTAGCTTGCAGAACTCTGGAACTAAATCTCCATTGTTGTAAAGTATCCGGTTCACACATTTAAACAAGTTCAGGTACTTTCCCATCTTATTCTGCTGGCAATCATTTGTAGAATTAAGTGAGAGCTGCTTGCTTTTTGGTCTAACAGCTCAAAGAGACGAAGATATCTTTCCAGTTCATGGGCCATTAGTCCAGGCATAGCTCATCAGTAATTTTCTTCAGGAATGTTTTTTGTTTGTTGGTTTTTAGAAAAAAAAAAAAAAACAGAATCAAGGTGACAGCTGGGACCTTTATCTCACTTGAAGACTTGGTCAGGAAAGGATTTCTTTCCAAGCTCAGGCAAGTTCAGTTCGACAACCGATGCTGGATTGGTGGCTTCAGTTTTTTCCTTGTGGGCGATCAAAGGCCTTTTCCAGTTCTTTGCTGTGTTGGTTTCTCCTTGGGCAGCTCACATGGCAACTTGTTTTATCAAAGCAGTCATGAAAGGAAAAAGTGAGTGATTGAAGGAAGTTAAGAAAGACAGACCCACAGACCCAGAGAGAGAGAAAGAGAGAAAGAGGTGTTGCAGTCAACAAAGCTGAAAGGAAGCAAGATGGAAGCTTCATTTTCATGTTAGAAACAAAATATTAACTGACAGACAATTGGCAAGTCAGTAAAAGATTGTTAACTGAAATGCACCCCCACCCCCCAGATTTCATTTGTTGAAACTGTTAATATAATCTGTAGAGATTAGGACTTGTGGAATGGAGTTAATATCTATGTTATAAAAGATAAGACAGAACTCAATTGTTTTGGTATTGTGTGAAGAAAACGAAGGCTTCTATCTGCAAATGGGACAGGGTGCACTTTAGAAGACCTGATCTTCACTGTCTCCTTGAACTAGAATAAATACATTTGCCATTTAAGTCATCTAGTCAGTGGTATTGTTGGGATGCAGTCCCCCACTCAATAAGAGGTTCATAGACATGACTTTTTGAAAAACATTAAAAAAGCTTTTTGAGTTATTTCAATTCAAATAATATCTACTTAAGGTAAAAAAAAAATAATGTTGACCATGGATTTAATGTGCAGATTTTTATTTTACCTCAGTTAACATTTGACACTTTTGAAGGTTATATAAGACTATCAAGTCTATTCAGTATGTTGACTTGTGCCACTCAGGCACTCCTGCTCATTATGGTGAACATTGATCCTTCATGATAACAAGCATCAAAAATACAGTCTAACATTTGAATTTACTAGGTAGTGAATTAAGACAGATAAGGAATATTAAAGTTGATTTTAAAGAGTAAGAGCATTGTCTATCTTTGTGTATCAAGAAGTTACATCTCAACGATATGAGTACTGCTCAAATGATTGCTTCTGTAACCAGAAATACCAACTGCAAAAGAGCTGAGGGAGAGATCATCCTTTTCATTTCTGCAGGATTATTATCTCCTGTCTCCTAAATCACTTGTTTTAAGTCAATGAAAGCAGTTTACTAATCAAATCACAGATTTTAGTACACATGCATGTTAATATGTTACTTTTAGCTGGTAGGCAGCCCATTTAGGCAAAGAACTTTTCATATAATTATGAAGAAAATCTTGCTCTGATTTTTACTATCAGTTTATAGAGACTTCCACTTTTCAAAAATATTGGTGGGTATTATCTTTGGGGTTGTTTAGTTTTATTTCTTTGGATACAGAGTCCCACTGTGTGTCCTAGATTATCCTCAAACTTGTAGTAACCCTCTTGCTTCAGACTCCTGAAGACTGGGGTTAGATATGTGTACACCACGGCCAGAAAGCAAGCATGTGCAATCTTAGTTGATTCTTTCAATTATTAGAAATGTCATGTTTTCCTGTGAAACTAGATTAAAATAAAGTCATCCATTTTAGTGGAAAATAGTTCTAAAATACACTTTGCACATCATTTTAAAGTTTCTTTCTCTTATTTAAGAAGATTGAATTTAAATTAGGAGCCTTGGTTGCTCAATCATCCCTACAGGGTTGACAGCATTCTCATACAAATGATCCTTCTACATAGTTTCCAATTTGTATCCAGACTCTTGGTGTTGATGACAACCAATATATTTTTAATAGTCTCTAGTGGCATGAGTTATGGTCCAAATTCTTTTGGAAGGTCAGACAAAAATGTCTTATAATCATTAGAGTTCATACAATGGTTATGAATGTAACACATAACTTGACAATATTGTTTTTCCAGTCCCATTAATAATGGGGACTTAAGTTTATAGTTAAAGCATGAATGCATTATAGTTAGTAGCTCAACACACAGTTACGGAGGTTGATTGAAAGATAAAAGATATTTATAATAATTCATCATGAGAAACAATCTTGGAAACATTTTAAATTGAACTTTGATAACAAATGAGCAACATGCTTTGCAGTTTTTTTTCCCCAAACTTAGGGGACCTCAAAATTCAACCAATAAATAAAATCTTCTATGATCTTAGATCATTGTAGTGGGTCAATCTGCCTTCCATACATAGTTTATCTAGAAAAGTGAGTTCATTTGTTTTAGAACACAGTAATATAAACTTTTTTTTTAATTAGGCCTTTACCGTCTATTTATTTATTTATTTATTTATTTATATTTTATTATGAACACAGAAGAGGGTGCCAGATCTCATTACAGATGGTTGTGAGCCACCATGTGGGTGCTGGGAATTGAACTCAGGACCTCTGGAAGAGCAGTCGGTGCTCTTAACCTCTGAGCCATCTCTCCAGCCCGTAATATAAACTTTTATTTTTTTTTTCTAGCAACAGAACAGAAAATTTAGAAATAGAGATAGACGTATAATACACTTTTAGGTGCATATTATCTTTGTTATTCATCTCTATGTTGCTTAATGTATTGCTACACTATAGTAATTGACAAATAAAAGACCTCATAAGATGAGTCTGTGACCACATTTTATTAGAAAGAAAACTGGGTTCAGAGATGTTTGCCAAAGGCTCATAACCAGTACATGTCAATCTATTTGGCTGGCACTGTATCCTTTAACTCTATTTCTTATGCTGATCGGTGAAAATATTATTGACAGTTTATACAGGAATAGTTCATAGTCATCTTAAGAAATCAAGTCATGCTGCTGAACAATAGTAAACTGTGGTGGATATGTGCATCAAAATATAATTGATAACAAAAGTGTGCAATCCCAAGCAAAGTGATAAAGCTTCAGAATGACCCTTCTAATTGTATAGCAGTTCATTGAAAAGTATAGACTTTGGGTCTGAGCCAGTGTTTGCTTGAGCAGCTTTGGTGGTCCAGTTGTGTGATATGTTTTTTTTTCCTTTTTTTCAATTTTCAATTTGTAAGACTTTTACAATAAAATGATTTTTATAAAAGGATGAACAAGCATACCAATACATGAATAATTGGTCTTTGTTAATGTTTTCATAGCTACCCTTGAAATGATTGTAAGGTCACTGAATCTTCATAATTAGTTTGCTTTATCCACAGGCATATGAGTATAGCTGATATTAGAAGAGTTATGAAATTAGAATATTTACACCAAGGAAGTAATTTACAAAAAGAAAATAGATACAGGAGATCTGTTTATTGAGTTTCATTTATTTTTACTTAGGGGAGACCACTAATAAGGTTGCATGTTCATTTAAAAACATCGTCTAGTATTATTTCTGCTGGAGAAAGGAATGCTCCAGTGAATAGCATTGAAGTTCCTAGGTAGGCTCAAACCACTGAGCTCTAAATCTATCCTCAGGGCACAGACGTAATTTATGGCATATTTCCACAAGGTAACCATTGTAATTTATGTATCCATACAGTAAATCTCAAATATTTTCCAGTATATTTGATTAATGTTATAACTTCAAACTTTAAAAAAAAATCAATACTTTAGCATGATACACAAATCGAAATCAAATAATTTTGCAGAACAAAGACATCTGTTTATTTTGAACTTTAAAATGGAGGCAAGGACTTTTTTAAAATGTGTGTGTGTATGTGTGTGTGTGTGTATGTGTGTGTGTGTGTGTGTGTGTGTGTGTGTGTGTGTGTGTGTGTGCTTTTGCATGTATGAACATATATATGTGGTGACCAATGAGGTCAGAGTAGGGTATTGAACTCCCTGGAGCTGAATTACAAGGTAGTTGTGGTGGTTTCAACGGTTATGGCCCTTATGGACTCATGAATCTGAATGCATTGAATTGGAAATGGAATAACAAATGTCATTATGAAACCAGACTAATGGATATGCAATATAAAAAAACAATTTGTGGATAAAATTGAAAACACAAATCATGCAAATAAACTAGAAATATCAATCCTAAGAGGGAAATTGATACCTATAATTCACTGTCACATGCACACTAGAAACATCTCAAATAAATCCCCTAATTTTATGCCCAGGAGTGAAATAAAAAAAAAAAAAAAAAAAAAAAAAAAAAAAAAAGAGCCGGGCGTTGGTGGCGCACGCCTTTAATCCCAGCACTCGGGAGGCAGAGCCAGGCGGATCTCTGTGAGTTCGAGGCCAGCCTGGGCTACCAAGTGAGTTCCAGGAAAGGCGCAAAGCTACACAGAGAAACCCTGTCTCCAAAAAACCAAAAAAAAAAAAAAAAAAAAAAAGAATAAGCCCAAAGACATCAAAAAGAAGGAAACCAAAAAGGAAATGAATCAAAATGAGTGAAGTGGAAAATAGGGGGGGAAAACACAGGAAGTTATATAAATAACTAGAGTTGGTTTTGAAAATATCAAAAAATTTATGAAAGCTTTCAAATAGACTAAAAAGAAACCAGATAATCAAAAAATGGAAGTGAAAAGACAGAGTATAACAGGCACCATGAGGAATAAATATTATGAGATGTAATTACATCTCAAAAGTTGGATAAACTCTGCAATGTGCCTGTATAAAGAGGATCCACATGTGCACAAAGGTGGTTCTCTGCAACGAATTACCTATGGCTACAGACAGAACGTTTCCTTTTGCTTTAGAGATTATGTTTGGTTCTGCCATGCACTTTATACTTATGTGGTAGAATGAGATTTTTTTTTTTTGAGACAGGGTTTCTCTGTGTAGTTTTGGTGCCTTTCCTGGGACTCACTTGGTAGCCCAGGCTGGCCTCGAACTCACAGAGATCCTCCTGGCTCTGCCTCCCTGAGTGCTGGGATTAAAGGCGTGCACCACCACTGCCCAGCAGATTGGGTTATTTATTAGCGCAATATCAATACAGTGTACTATGAATGTAAGGTATCAAACATCTTTAAAATAGTGATCATATATAATAACTCATGCTAGAGTCTGCTGAATTGGCTTAAGAATCTTACTGAAAGTGTAACAAATATCATGTAAAATGTTATCTATTTTTTTTTATTTCAACAAACTCACTCTGAATCTCAGTGCCTTGTGGTGATAGACTGTGTACCTTAATAAAATTTGGCTGAAGATCAGAGAACAGAACAAGCCACTAGATTAAACATAGAGGCTAGGCAGTGGTGGCACACACCCTTAATCCTATCACTCAGGAGGCAGAGATCCATGTGGATCTCTGTGAGTTCAAAGCCACCCTGGACTACATGAGACTGACTCAGTCTAGGAGAGAAACAGAGCCAGACAGTGGTGGCACACATCTTTAACCCCAGTAACCATTAATCCCAGCACTAGGAAGTGATGGCTGGGCAGAGAAAGGTATATAAGGTGTGATGAGACAGGAATTGAAGGCCTTTCAGGCTGAGGAGTCCTAGAGGTAAGACGTGGCAGTGGCTTCCTTTGTCTCTCTATCTTTCAGCATTTACTCCAATATCTGGCTCCAGGTTTTTAAAAATAAGACTATTTAGCAATTTGTGTTACAGTGCCTAATACCAAAATGTCTCATTGCTTATGAGTCCATGCATCTGCAGGGCTGGGAGCTCATAGGGACATGAGTTGATATTAGCTGGAATCACTGTGAAGGCTAGCTAGTAGCTAGCTAGCAGCTAGCTGGCCAGGTAGCATGTCCACTGTGATACATAGGCTGTCACCTGGGATAATTGGACTAGAACTCATATAAGAGTCAAGAGGCTTTTAGTTTTGTTTATTTAGTTAGTTATTTCTTTTTATGTTATTATCATTATATGACTAGGTTTACTGAGATAGTATGTTGCTCTGCAATCTGGGCTGGTCTCCATTTGTGGATTATCCAGACTCAGCCTCCTGAGTTCTGGGATTGAAGGCATGTGACACCATGTGCTGGTAGAGGGCTTTTTTTTTTTTCAAGTCAGCAACAGTTCAATGAACAACACCAAGTAAAAGCTAAAATTGGCAAACACTTCATATTGTTATTATTTAACTGGCCAAAGTGAGGTATAGGGATAGCCCAGAAGCAGGAGCTGGAAAATCTCCCTGCAAAGGAGAGGTACACAAAAATACTGACTAATAGCTTATGGGTGTTTTCACAATAAACACACCATTGATACCAGTGTATTTCCTAGATTCATCATTAGTTTATATAAGTGTGCCATGGTCTAAGGATTTAGAGAGTTGTTCAATGATAAGATGTACCACATTGTGCTTGGAATTTATACCGCCATTTCACCATTCTGAAATTCCTTTTCATCCACAAACCTTGGCACACCTGCCTCTATTTAGAACTCTTCCGTGTTTTCCTCTATCGTGTGAAGAATACACATTTTAAAAACAAAAACGGAGTGATATTTAAACTCAAGAAGCAAATAGATTTGACCAACACATTCTTAACAGCAGTGTTGTTTTTCAGGGTTTCAAATTAAAACTCACAAAACTGTATTTGTCTAAAAGTAAAATCACAGCCCACTTGCCTAGAGTTAGTTTTGAGAAAATTGGACTTGAGCTAGCAGCATACTGTCATAATGAAGGATGAAGTGGGTACTGATTGAAACTTGAAAACTCTTATTTCGAAAATGAATTTAGACAGAACTATCTGCTTTCAAATTACATATGAAAAGTGTATTGATGCCCAGTTGTCTATGGAGTGTTTCTGGGAAAGAAATTTATGCTCTCATCAATTAAGTTTAAAATTCTAAGATTTAGGCTTCTTGTAACGAAAGAGTATGAAGCAGTAGACAATGGGAACTGGAGCTTCAAAACATTGGGTACGTGTATAGGAAAAATGACTGAAAAAAAAGTTTTATGAAACTTGAGCAAGTGCGGTACTTATTTCTATGTGTCATGTAAGGTGGCTAAGGTGTCTAGACGTTTGGTTGAAGAAGAGCACTGGAGAAATGGCTCAGTTGGTTAAGAGTGATTGACGTTCTTTCAGAGGACCTGGATTTGATCCCTAGTGCCCACATGGCAGCTCACAAGCATCTGTAACTTCAATTCCAGGGTTTCTGACACCCCCTTCTGGTCTCAGTGAACACCAGGCATGTGCAGGTAGAACACACACACACACACTCACACATTACATAAAATAAAATAAATTGTCTACAGTCAAGGTGATGGCTCAGTGGATGATGCGCTTGCTTCCCAAGCATAAAGACAAAGATTTGGTTTCCACAAGAGCTTGTAATCTCAGAGCTTGCTTACTTTGTAAATGACTGCTCATTCTTTATTTTATTCCTATGACAATTGATATGCGTGATCGTTTGTGTTGTTGGCTACAAAAGAATGCCCAGTTGGAAAAAGGAGTCAAGTCTAGTCTTTGCCTCAGAGCACACAGCATGCACCTGGCTCTGTTCAGGAGGTGGCCTACTCCCAACCACAGGGAGCCTTTCTTCAATTCACACAACGCAACTTCTACTGGCTAAGTTCGGTGTTATCCCACCACATCTTTGAGTGTTTGGAGTAGATACCTTTTCTATATTTCCACAGTATGTTCTAGACATAGTTATTGTATTATTGTTGAGCACTGGATACTTACATGCACTATTAATGGGAAAGCTACATTAAATGGTTCACTGGGAAAGCAATGTATCTCTTTCACTTCCAAGTAAAGTTCCAGTTTATCTAAATGGGTAAACATGGACCCAAATGTAATTAAGCTTGTTTAGTTAGTATATTGCTTTACATTTTTGTGAGCAGATATATGGTGTTTGCCCAGATTTGAATGGAAACCAATTCATTTTAATGAAATTTCCAGTAAGATTAATAGAAAGAGGTTTGTTTCAATAAAAAAAAATCAGTTACTGGTGTAAATAAGGTTATAATTTTGCCTCCTTTAATTAACATTGGTATTTTTAACTTAAAGTTGAAAAATGAAATTAAACATGTTGAATTCCAAGGCCTGTGCATATCACTTAGTTCAAGCAGTTCTGTATTTTTAATGATCTGGCTATATCACACAGGTCTTATTATACACTGGGAAATGTCATGGAGATTTGATAATTTGTCAAATTGCATCAAGACAAGCATATAATTAGCTGTATAGAAACTCCTAATTTATGAAATACAGGACTGAAATTTTTTTCTCATGGTTTAAAAATATTTCTTTTAAGTGTTTTCTAGTGGTTTTAAGACCATTTTTTTGAACACTCCTAGGAACATGACCTCAATTAGTCAATTTTCCCCACCACATTTTCTCATCTCCTTTTGTTCTCCCATCAGAAAAGAAGAGGTGTGGGTCCCGTCGAGTCCCCAACACTATCACTCTCTCCAACTCCAGTGTCCCCTTATCCATTACTTTCTACTTTGTCCTCTTCCTTCATCTCCCCAAATTTCCAATCCTGTTACTGTAGCACGAATCTTAAAAGGTCTTATTAATAATAATAATAAAAATAAAACAAAACAAAAACACCTGGAGCCAGGTACTGGGATCAAGCTGGAAGATCAGAAAAGCAGAACCAGCCACAACTTCCTCACCTCACAATTCCTCAGCTGATCCTGTTTCCTCAGACTGGAAGCCTCTGTGTCCTTATCCAAATGGATCTCAGCTGAACTGCTTCTCGAAAGCCTGAAAGCTTAACCAGCTCTAGTTCCTAGTTTCAGCTGCTGTTACTAAGACCGTCAGGCAGACCCAGGCTGGCTCTCAGAAAGTATCCTTTTTATTTGTTTGGGCCATCTGGCCCTCAAGCCCGTGAGGGATGAGTCATCCCACATATGCACCCCTTTTTATTATTTTATAGGACATGCTCAGTGGGAGCTAGGGTGCATTGCCCTAACCTTGTTGACCCCACCTCAGGAGAGCTCAGCATAATGGACTGTGCCTGTCTTAGATTGGCTTGCCAAACAAGCTCATATCCGTCATTGACTACCAGCCCTGGAAGAGCATTAATCCTGGAGAGCTGTCTGGGTGGTGGGCTTTAGGCAGTAGCCTTCAGTGAGCCTTGCAGGCATTATCTCTCTAGGAGGACTCTGATCTAGGTGTCTGAGAGCCAATAAAACCTGTAGGATCATCTTTGTGGCCGCCTTCTGTTGGTGAACCTGTTGTAGAAGATATTTGAACAAGAGAAGGATTAGTCAAAATTTTTAATCTTAAGGACATGGATGGGACCCTAGTCATTTTTATCACGCCAATTGAAGTCCTTCTGGTGGTGTATAATCGACCTTGTAGGGGGTGAGGCAATTGCTTAATATTTAGTGTCACATGTCAGTAATGACACAACCTTTACTAATGCCACAGTAGCAGGGCAAATTTTACATTACCCTTATGAAGTTTTTTTTTTTTTTTTTTTTTGTCTCAAGTTTCTTTGTCTGTTGCCGAATGCACATCTTTGGAGGTTACCCATATTGGTGTGGTGGTATTTTGGGGAAAAATGTAAGCATATCCTTGCCCCCAGGTTAATAGGGGAGCAGAGTATTGCCACTAAAGGGTGATGGGATCCCTTTAATGTACCAAGGGCAATGGTGTCTCCCAAGACAAGTAAATAAGCGTGTTGTTTAATTTGGGCTTGTGTGAGATGGTTAACATATGGTCCTTGGCCTGTGAGCATCTCAAGAGAAATAGTGATGTTGTACTGTATATTAAAACGAGTCTGAGCCTCAGCCTGGTCATCATAGGCAGCTCGCCAATTAAGGAAGACTGTAGGCTCCAACACAGCCTTCATCAAATGGTGCCAGTGATAATAAGTCTGTAAATGCATTGCCCATTGCCATAGGACTTGTTCAAAATACGGTGAGTCAGGACCTGATTCATTAGCAACCTTATGGACCAAAGACAGGTCTGCAAGAGGGGTAGGTATCCATGGTTGGTTAGTCGCATTGGGGCCCACATTAACTGGAAATGTCATGGTGGGCATGTGCGGCACCATAGGTAGAACAGGCTGGGAGGTATGTGGAGCAGCTGTTTTGGCCAGCAGACATCCAGGCAAATCACTCTGTGGATACTGCAGTGAAGGGTTAGCCACTTGAGGCATGGGGGGAACAGAGAGAAGGGTGGCCGGTATAGGCTTAGATGCTGCTGCAATCATTTCCTCTCTCTTGCCATCTTTTTTTTTATTTTATGTTTATTTTCATGCCTCTCCTTGCCAGTCATGGATGAAATGGAGGCAAAAGATAAGTTGGTGTTAGATTGTTTCTGACAGTGCTTGTTGTGGGCCTCAGTAGAGGATGACTTTAGGCCAACAATTATAGCCAGCAAAATGGGGATAACAAACAATTGGAGAGTTATTCTTGAGGCCATTTTACTGTTTCTGGTCAGGAACAGAATTTTTATCTATAGATCAGGTTCCTACATGTTCTCTGAAAAGATCAATGGAACAAGCATTACCTACCAACTACTGATCCATCTCCCTAGGCATCACAACCCACAAGCACATGCATGCATTCATAAATATATACATACACACACATACATATACATACATAATTAAAAATAGTCAGATGGTGGCTGTTGCTTCCTGAGGGTCCAGCCCTTATAAGGAAACACCAGGCAAGCCTGAACAAAAGTATATGCCACCCTACCATACAGACAGATTCACAAACAAGACAAACAGAAGAAGAAAGTGGGGGTCCCAACATTTACCTGCTGAAAGGACAGAATTTACACAATGCAGAAGGGCCTACTCACCAAAATATACCACTCAAGGGGGCTTCTCAACCAGTGCCACACATGAGTAAAAGGGAGACAAACAGACCCTGTTATAGTACCAAATGTCCTAGGTTTCGGCACCAGATGTAATAGGGTCCTTGCTGTTGTTCCCTTTGAGGGTGGGGGCCAAGTAGGCGCAGAGTCAAACCACACAAACTCCAGGAGAATGTCGTAACAACAAGCTCAGTTTATTCAGGAAGAGGCAAGCCTTATATACCCTCCACCCCACCCTAGGGGAGGTCTGATAAATATGCCTCTGCTGGTGTGACATGGCTGACTCTCATTGGTCCAGGTCATCTCCAGATCATGTTTCAGCTGCTGTTACTAAGACCATCAGGCAGACCCAGGTTGGCTCTCAGAAAGTATCTTTTTTATTTGTTTCAAGCCCGTGAGGGTCATCCCACATGCCATCACTTCCTGGGATTAAAGGCTCTTGTTACCATGCCTAGCTGTTTCCAGTGTGGCTTTGAACTCACAGAGATCCAGGCAGATCTCTGCCTCTGGAATGCTAGGATTAAAGGTGTGAGTGCCACCATTTTCTGGTCTCTATATCTAGTGGCTGTTCTGTTCTCTGACCCCAGATAAGTTTATTAGGGTGCACAATATTTGGGGGAACATAATATCAGTACATGTTGCCACTTCATTTTCATGAGAATTGTTGAAATGTCTTTCTAAATTGTGTTTCTCTGTCCAATATTGCTACAAACATTCAGTGAAGAACTCTTAAGCAATAAGTAGGTGTTGTGGGTACTTGCTACATACCTAGGTGTATATTTATGAACAAAGTGAAGGTTAGAGAATGGTCCCAGTCTCCTGGCTTTGGAAACCTCAAGCAGTAAGAGAAACAGCAAGATTTGACTTTATAAATCTTTGAAATTTCTTCCCATCTGAAAAAAAGTGAGGGGGGAAAAACCCACAATCTTTTGAAGATGCTCTATTAACTACCTTTACTGTGACAGTTTTGTTCTGTATCAAAGACACAGTATGATGCCAATTTCTTAAGCTCACTCTGGATGGCATGGTTAGCAGATAATTGCCAGTTGAAAGCCAGGCAAGGTCAGTTCGCAGCGGAGTGTTTCCTCTGAGTTCATTAGTAATTTAAAAGTACAAATGAATAACCTAAGATGATTATGAAATGATCATTTAAAAATCACATACACAGAGATAGAGAGATAGCTCAACAGTTTAGGACACTTGCTCTTGCAGAAGACCCAGAGTCAACTCCCAGCACCCACATCATGGTTCCCAACCATCTTTAACTCTAGTTCTAAGTGATCTGATGCCTTTTTCTAGTCTCCTTGGGCAACAGGCATGTAGTACACATATATACATGCAGACAAAACAATCACACACATAAAATAAAAATAAGTCTACTTTTAGCTCACATGTTTATCTTTACAAATTTGCCACAATTATGTAAATTTTATTTAGAATTTCATTGTAGATCAAATGTCACCTACAAAATGTATGTAACACCCTAATAGATACATGAAAAGGAGTTGACAGTCTCATTTCAGTTTTCCTAAATGAAACATCTTTCTGTAATTTCAGAATAGGCTACATAGTGGGAAATTGTATCGGGGCATCCCACTAGTAAAAAAATTGGGGGCTACACTTGTAGGAGGTAGATTGGGTAAAACTTGTGCTTAGATTATCTCTGAGATATGAATGAAATCAAATATATTTTATGGTCTATAACCTAGTGCATTTACATGCTTTGACTTTGTTCAGAATAAAGCTGCATTTCTCAGACCTATCTGAAATGTTTCAAAAAACAGGAACAAAATCTTTTAGTATGTGTTTGTGAGAGACCTAAAGTATAATCTTGAATATTTCTTTGAACAATTGCCCAAATCCATATTTGTTTTCCACAGAGAATTTTTAGGATGGCTATTCTGCCTCCCAGCCTCCAGTGAATCCAACTTAATAACAGTTCAGAACAAAGTAAGAAATTAGTTTAAGGAGAGTTATAACAAACCAGGAAATTGTTGACTTCTACAATCTCGAGAGTTCCCAGGTTTATTAGAAGGAAAAATAAATCGATATCAATGTAAAGTGTTGAGAAGTGGAAAGAGTTCTGAAGTCAAACTGCAGTGGTTGCTTGGGTATTCAGAAAATAATCAGAGTTCGTGTCTCTTATCCAAGTGAGCCAGCCTGAGAGGACTGCTGAGGTCTTGAGAGCTGACCTGACAGGGCTCCAGACAACAGAGGACAAGCGTGACTGTTGACTCTAGTCTTCCTTTGGGGACTCCTAGTTATGCAAACACCCACTGACCTCATTAAGAACAATCTTGTTTTAGCAAGGAGGAAAGGTAGCCACAGCAAGCTAAATTACCAAAGGTTATAAGGTTAGGCTGTGTGAGATTATAGTGGAGAATTCAAAGCCCCAGCTCTCTGAGCTATTTTCCTGTGTACGTACATCTTCTGTTTTGTGCTGTTAGTGAGTTCTCGGGAACATTCCAATTCTGGAGTAAGAACATGAGTTGAGGAGATGTTAATGGTTTGAATGTAGGGAGGACAGGATCATTCCTTTCATTCTAACTAACGCATAAGGGGTGCCTGAAGCATTTGAATACCAGTTGACCAATAGGACATAGATGTGGAGGCAGCAGCCTGCAGGTCTTTCTTCCTGCCCACCTCCAGCAGCAGCTGTCCAATCCTTATTCTCACCAAGTCATCGCTGTTACCTGCAAGATGACTGAGACCTCTTAGGTTGAGTAGAACATATTCCAAGAGAAACTGACTCTTTGTGAGGTCTGATAGATTCATCAAGAAGTTATTAAATGCCTGCCATTTATGTACCCTCACTCTTAAGTCTTTGAACTACTGTATTGGGCACAATTTTCAGGAAATCCTAAAAGGATTAAAGACTAAGTAAATAAATAAAATGGGAAGACCATTCATGTTCATGGCTTCAGAGATTGATAGTAAATGTCCATATTACCCAAAGAGATCTTTAGGCATAAAGCAATCCCCAGAAAAACACTAGGGATAGTCTATAGACTTATAGGACCAAAAGAAAGACAATTCAAGAGTTGTCCCAAGGAACACAAACAATAATAAGCAAAAAGGAAATTAAAAAGTTGTAGGCCTCATATTTTCTGTTTTCAAGATACTCATCAGAACCACATTAGCCAAAAAAGATTGTATTAGCATTAAAAGCGATGTATAGACAAATGCAAGGTAACAGAGATCTGAAAACACCAAATCCACATTATCTACAGCCAACCAATTCTCAGTAAAGTGCAAAAAACATTTGAGGCAGCTATTCAGTTGTGCTAGAACTGAATATCAGCAGCTGAAACCTGAAATCTGATGCTTGTCTAATTATCTGTACAAAATAAAGTCAAAATGGATCAAAGATGTGCAATTTTGAAACAAGTAGGAAAAAAAAACAGAGAAAATATTTCAAGACATTGAGACAGACTGTGATTTCCTGGATAGACTCAAACAGCACAGAAAACAAAAGCAAAACTGACATGTGGGATCACATCAAACTAAAAGGCTCCTGTAGCACAAAAACGTCAGGAAATAGCCCAGTGAATGAGAGAAGGTGTTTACCAACTATTCAATGCATGGAGGTTTATATATAGAATATTTAAGGAACTGAAATAAATCTTAACCAAAAGCAAAGTCAAATAAGCAGGTGATCTGAATAGATGCTTTTCAAAAAGAAAAAGAAAGAAAGAAAAAAATGGCCCCCAAATATGGAAAAAGTTATCATTTGCATCAAAGAAATGAAAGTCTAAACTATAATGACATTCACTTTCACTCCAGTTATAATGGTTGTTAGTTGGAGGAAAGGGGGGTTACTAAAGACTTGGAAAAAAGGGAACTTTTATGCATAGTTGGTAGGGATGTAAATTAGCACAGTCTTTACAGAGAGTAGTGTAATGGGTTCTTAAGAACTATATATTCTATGGCACAGATAACTCACTTCCCAAAGGAAACAAAATCAACCCAGTAAAAAATATATTTGAATGCCCATGTTTATTGTAGCACTTTTAGCAGTAGCTAATATGTGAAATCAGGCTTGATAGGTATCCATGAATGAATGGAAAGATAAAGAGCATGGGGTAGAAATTCAATGGAGAAAGGGGCAGCCAGAGAGAAAAGAGTTATACCCAACAAAATGACAGTGGAAGGCAGCATGCTAAATGAAACAAAGAGGGCACAGATAGGCACATGTGGGCCCTTCACCCTAAAACATGCAAAGTCTTATCAACAATGGATAACCTGCAAGAGTTTTCTGTAAGGTTCCCTAAAATGCCCCTTTCATCTTTCTTCTGACTGGCTGCCTATCCCAGGGTTGTTCTCAAGGCAAACTTGGAACACCCAATTAGGTGATTACACAGGCTATCTTAGGCTGTATCTGTGAAATATTGTGAGATTCCTAGCCCATCAGCAGCACTCTACAAACAGGTCTGTATAGCACTTGGTACTGTTCGTCTTACAATAAAAAATTAAACCTATCGTGATGGATATACCATATTACAAAAAAAGATTTTATGTTCCAGTAGTTAAGCAACACAAAAAAGGACAAAGTGGAATTCAAGAAGAGCACAGCTGAAACAGATCCAAACCATATCTTTTTAAGGCTTACTTTTATTTATGCTATTTGTGTGTGTTTGTGCACTCATGTGTGGGTAGGAGTGCCCACAGGGGCCAGAAGAGGGCGTCAGATGCCCCTGAAGCTGGAGTTAAAAATAGCTGTGAGTCACCTGAAGTGGATGCTGGGAACCAAATGTGTCCTTTGAGAGAGCAACAGACACTCTTAATTGTTGAACCATCTCTCTAGCCACCAAACCTTGTTTTTAACAACAACATTTAATTGTTCTTGTAACATGTATGGTTCATAGTTACGTAGCTATAATTTGATTACTTCCTTATATCTGTGTCTTTGATTCAGAGTTATGTAGCTATAATCCTTCCTACAAACTACTTTCTTATATCTGTGACTCTTTCACAATTTTCTAAAGATACAATATTTTCCCAACAATTGTGGAAAACAAAACATAGGAACACTAAAGTTTGCCTGCTTACCCTTGAAAGAGCCAGGAAAATAAGTCCTTGAGATACTTAATAAGTTATGGGAGGTCATACTAATGAAATTATATAGCCAACTCTCTTTTTCTGACTCCTAATAGGATTTACAATGATAAATTATTTTCTTGTGAAATAATAATTGTTATTACATTTTCTTCTCAAATTTATTTGTGTTTTGTTACAAGAACAATGGGTACTTCAAAAATGCTGAGAAGGTAATTCAATGAATTTAGAAATTAAATAAAAGTTAACTGGAATTTTCTTAAATTTATCATAGCAATAAATTAACTTAGTAGTATAGTGGTCTATAAGAAAACTGAAGATCTTTAATCACAAAATAAATTGAATTTCATAACCATATAATGCATTTCAGTTAAACACATTAAATGTTCAAAGTTACTCATTTCAATTAAGGTCCAATACAAATTATATAATATATTCATTCTTATGATAGGTCAATAAAACATAATACATTTTCTAAGAAGAAATTTGGTTAACTGGTTTGAACTAAACATACATGGAAAGAAACACATTTTTTTATACTACATAAGTGCATTTTATCATTTACTGACTACTTGAACTTACTTTGTTTCATGTATATTTAAATTCATTTCCATAATAAACATGCTGTAATAAAGTCAATGAGCAAACATTAGAAAATAATAGACTAAGTTCACTTTTCCAACTCAAGTTTCATTAGCCGGCTGATAAACCTGATCTTCAAGTTTCTGATTTTTGAGGAATGATTTTATGTTCAGAGCTCCCACTTGGATCACAGACATCAGTTCAGCCAAGACTTTAGAGTGAAATGCATAGTACTAATCATATAAATTTATAAATTACACTTCTTTTTAGTAATGAATACGAATAAACTCTTATGTGAATAGTATAAATGCCACAAATACATTTTTGAGCCAAAGACACACCAGTTGGCTCAATTAAATAATTTCTAAACATAAAATCAAACATGCAAAACTACATATTTACCTGTAATATGTATGCATATGTATGCCTTTGTATAATAGAGCAAAAATGTAATTCGACAGTAAACACATGGTCCTCGTGATGTCATATGTACAGGGTTGGTCAGACCGGTGTTGGTGGAAGAGGGAAGAAATCATGGGTTGACTAGATACTCATCTTCATCTCGTTGCATGCAATGGGTACCTTTAAGTTCTCTTATTAGCAGTTAAGTGAATAATGGCAATGTTATTATACTATAGCATTTATACACAGAAATTTATAGATTCCATTAAATTGTATAAATGTTACAATACTGTAGCATATCTTATATATATAGAATTGTTTTCCTAACTGGAACCAAATTGTTTTGGAAAATAAATGGAAAATTCCTTAGTAACAATTTGTAATGAGCCACAACTGAGTGAAGTGTCAAATGCATTTGCACTAAGGAGGTTTTGGGGTTTTATTTCTTTCCTAAAAAGAAAAAAATTGAGGCAATGTATAATATGCTAAGGTTGACATTCAAATTAATGAGTTTGCTTATTAACAAAATCACTACTGAGAAAAAGGATGTAAGGATGTGTTTTTCGTAAGTCATCTAGTTTTCCAACATTTTAGATACATGAAGCAAAACAATCTAAATTATAAAATTACTATAAGGCAAAAAAAACAAAAAAAAATCATTTAGAGAGAGAACGTTGCTAAAATCCAGGGTTATGATAGTGTGATTTGAGTGAGAGGACCTCACTCTCATCTTGTTCAATATAAAAAAAGGCTCGTTAACCAAAATAATAATTTAAAATCCTGTGCTTGAATATTTTAAACTGCTTATTAAATATTTAGAAATAAAAACTAATTATAAAACCCATGATGAGTGGACTATCAAAATTCTGACTAAAGAAAGGATTGTGATTGATTTGTGAATTCAGCCATTGGGAAGTTTTCCTGTGCCTGCCTTATCTGATGCTGGCCAAGCTTTTGTTTTGATTTTGTTTGGCTTGATTTTTGATGTATTATATGGCCAGAAAGGAGCAGTAGCAATTTATCTGCTTAGGACAAAGGCACCCAGGATATGTGCCTTCAAAGCCAGATAATATGAACACTTGAGAATCAACTGAAGGCTGGAGAGACTGGCTCAGAATCTAAAGTACAAGCTGCAGAGTTCAACCCCTCAATGCCCACATACACACAGGGTAGAAGTCCTACACTTATTTTATACTCTATGTTAAACTTTATATTTCTCTTAGGGTTTCTAGTGCTGTGAAGAGACACCACGACCAGGGCAAAATTTATAAAGGAAAAAATTTAATTGGGGTGGCTTACAGTTTCAGTGGGTTAGTCCATTATCATCATGGCAGGACATGGCTATTCTCAGGCAGGCATGGTGCTAGAGAAGGAGCTGAGAGTTCTGCATCTTGATCTGCAGGCAAGAAGTGAACTTGTATCACTGGGCATAGCTTGAGCATAGAAGTCCTGAAAGCCTGTCCACACAGTGACGAACTTCCTCCAATAAGGACATACCTACTCCAGCAAAGTCATACTTTCTAATATTGCCGTTCCCTATGGGGGCCATTTTCTTTCAAGCCATCACATTATATTATATATTAAAATTTATTATATATATACTTATTACTTATATTATATATATATATATATATATATATATATATATATATATACACACATACACACACATACACACACATACACACACTGCATCCAGGAGACAAAGACAGGGGGTTCCCCATGGCAAGCTACATAATTAGCCTAGTCATACAGGTGAATTCTAGGTTCAATTGAGAGACCTTGTTTCAATGAATAAGGTGAAGACTGAATGAGAAAAGTACCTAACAGTACTTCTGGTTATACCCCACACATACACACACATAGACAGATACAGACACAGACACAGACAGACAGACAGACAGACACACACACACCCCACTCCCTGACACACACATGTGAATAACTACCCACATATATGAACGCACAAATATACATGCACGCATACTAAACACAGGCATGCAACAAAAGAATATACCTAAATGTCACAGGTGAATATTCACATAGTATCGCAAGCCCCATAGGTGACTGACCTATGTTCAATATCAAACAGAACATATACTAAGACCTTCCTTACACATACACACATGTTAAAGCTTTATTAAAAACACAGGCAGAGTAAGAATTCAACTGTAATAGAAAACAGAAAAATTATAATAGTAAATTATAATAAAGTTATGAGGTGATGGTTTCCCTCAAAATATTATTTTGCAGGGTCACATCTTTGCTTAATGGGATTGTTTTGGGTTGGGTTTGGTATATTCTAATTGTCAGATTACCACTGTTCTCTTTTAGATCCACTATTTAAAATAAGGGTGGACAGAATACAAGACTGGGAAACCATGACAGCAGATGATGTGCTGCCCAAGTGAGTACCTCTCACTTGAACCCAAAACTCTTCCATGCAGTTAGTCTATCTCCCCAATTTGTTCCAGAAAATCCTGTTTCTGATTCCCCAGTGTTGGGATTATGGCAGGTTATCTTGACTCTATCACATTTATGGGGGTCCTGGGGGCCCAAACTCTGGTCCTCCTGCATCTGCAACAAGCATGTTTGCCCAGCGAGCCACGCCCAACCTCTCACATGTGTTCTTGGTTACACGTTGTTCTTCAATAGCAAGCTAAAACCACCACCAACAAAAAAATCAAATGCCAATAATGAAATAACTAAATCCAATGGACCTATTGATGTCTGTGATCCAGACCTTCCTCAGCACAAGACTCTCTATCGTGACATTTAAGATAATGCATTTCCACAGGTGAGAACAAAGATCCTCTCTGAAGATGTCACCATGCCTTCTGTGTAGAGCTGTGAGACTTCGACACGGCCACATTGTCTCCTCCCTCACAGTTCCCTCCAACATTATCTGCATTTTTGTTTTCCTCGTGGAAGTGTTTTGTGAATAATTTATGCCCATCTCATTTGAAAGGTACGAGAAGGTTGAAAATGCTAATAAAATCAGTTGTGCGGTTAAGATGTACACAGACACAGCAATTATTTTCAAGCCCAAAGGGGTGAGAAGAGCGACATGTTCCATGTGCTTATAAATGAAAGATACTCTGCACTAGGAGCTGTTTTGAAAGACGGAAAGTAAATGATACAGAAGGTAAATAATTCAAACAAAAACAGCTAGTGAGGGCTGAAAAAGTGATGAAGTACCAACATGTCCCACTATGGGTCTTCAGAACCAACAGGAGACGGGGGCTTAAGTATAAAATGTTCACGTGGAGCTAGTTTAAGAAGGTAAAGAGTGTACCTGCTGCATGGCTAAGCAGTTCTGTGGAAAATCTTCAGGTTGCCAGGAGGGAACGCTACAAGCCTCATTAGGAACCTCAGGTCAGACCATAGTACTCTATTTCAAAAAAGAAAAGTGTGCTGGGTGTACCTGAAGACACAGTAAAGGTGTTCCTGATTGGGGAGATTTGACTGACAGTCGAAGTTCCATTTGGCTTAAAAACAAAGTTGGAACAGCCATCAGAACCAGCTCTTCTCACGTAATCAATGATACAAATACAGCTAAAGACCAAATGAAGGTAGACACAATGTAACATTTATATTTTTGATTCTTCTACATTATAATGTAGCATGAGTTAAAATGCAAACCACCAATGTAGCTCATGTCTTTTGAAGTAATTATGCATCCCTTTGTAGTTATAAGAATGAATCCTAACAGACTTAGAATTTTTTTTTCTTTGTTCATTTCCCCCAGTGGTAACATCTTCCAAGACAGTAGTGTAACAGAGGTGGATGCTGGCATTGGTACTGGGCACTAAACGTCATAAGCCTGTTTATGTTGCTTACATCCCCTTGGGCCACACTCGGAACCCCCTCATCCTCACTGCCAGAAGCTCCGGCAAATGCTGCTGCTTGCATTTCTGTCATCTGTATCCATACATCACGTCACCTTAAGTACATGCAGAGAAAAGGTGCCTCCCTGCTGGTTGCACAGGAACTTTGGATTTCCTTGCCTAATGCTTTTGTTCCGAATGGAAATGCCTCCTCTTCTTTAGATTAAAAAAAAAAAAAGGACAAAACCGGGCAATGAATTGAATATAGAATGCCATAGGTGGTGATGGTGGGCACCAGTAGTTAAGTAGTTACAGGAAGGCTGTAACTTCAGGGTTTCTTTAGGCATTTTGGGAGTTGTTACAATTGATGAATCTTCTCTGAGGAAGAGATGCAGGTACATTTGTTTACCTGTTTGTTAGTTTTTTGTTCTTGCTCATTGTTCCTTTATGAGAACGTCCATTCTCATGAACGGTCCTTTATGAGAACATCCATTCCAGCACGTTCTGGGGAGAAGTGGACAGTCGCACATTAACCTTATAATCCTCTTCTGTTAACTGGATATAGTTCCATATTTTTATAGTTTCATTAAACATTGAGACATAGCTGGATGTGGTGGTGCACGCCTTTAATCTCGGTACTCCAGAGACAGAGGCGGGTGAATCTCTGTGAGTTCAAGGCCAGCCTGGTCTACAAAGTGAATTCCAGGACAGGCTCCAACACCACACAGAGAAACTCTGTCTCAAAAAAACAAAACAAAACAAAACAAACAAAGAAACAAAAAATAAAAAACAAAAATAAAACACTTAGTAGTAGTTAATATTTTTATTCTTTATCCATTAAATACTGAAGTGCCTAAAACTTTAGATTTCACTTCATCTTAATAACAACAACAATAAACCTATTGAGCTATTCTCTAGAGAATATCAAAAGCTATAGGATCATGTGGCCATAGACTTCTCATAGAAATGTACTGCTTCCCGATTTAATACCATCAAAAATTCAAATCCACAAGAAATTTGAACCCAATCTCAATCCATAAACAGATCTCCTTAGTTTCTTTAAACTAGGCTTGTCGGTAAAAATAATTATTAGGAAATGAACAATTATTTGGATACCATAATTCAAATGTAAATTGCTCTGGGGGAGCAGTAATTATTGTTTTGACATTCACACCCTGTCATTTCAGAAGGCACTGTTGGAATTATTCCACCAACGCACTTACATGCTTTTTAATTTCCTCTCTCTCTCTCTCTCTCTCTCTCTCTCTCTCTCTCTCTCTGTGTGTGTGTCTCATCCTCTGCCACCAACACTCTCTTCATAGTGTTAAACTATATTTTGCCTAACAATTTAGGTCTCCATTAGTCACATTTTTCCTGAATAACAAAGGCCAAGACCAAAGTAACAATAGCGCAACTGAATTTTTTTTCCAAATGTAATGTAGAGTTGAAAAGCCAATAGCACACTGCTTTATCAAGATCTTTAAAATACACAGAACCAAAATTACTTAATTAGAGTAGTATTCATGATTCCTGTAAGTTTATGCATTACTTGAACTGTTCTGTTGATCTTAGCCAGGTTTAACTGAGCCGTTTATCAGCAGTTGGCTTGCTGAGGTAGGTAGGGTATGGCCGGTCAAAGCCAGTCTGTGCTGGGCAAATGGACTTTTCTCTATGCATTTCAGCAAGAAATGAAATGCATAGTCCCCCAGCAGGCCTGCTGGGCACGTTCTCATGATAGTGTCAGGTGTCCAGAAGAGAACAGGGGTGAGCAAGTCATAGTCAAATCATTCCTTGCCATCAGCTGTGTTAAAACTATTTCCCAAGCAAGTCACATGGACAGCCCATGGGGCAAGTGCAGAGGAACTAGAGGGTTTCTGGGCCTTGCTTCATGAAAACCCTGATCTTCCCTGGGCACAGTCAACATACCTCAATAGGAATTACTTTCACAGTAGATATAGGCTATAATTTTTTAGTTTTATTTACTTTACACATAAGACGAAAAACGTACAAGTTTTTTTGTGTGTGTTTTTTATTTTATTTTACAATACCATTCAGTTCTAATTTTTTATTTTATTTATTTAATTTTTTATTTTTATTTATTTATTTATTTTTTTGAAAAACGTACAAGTTTTGGGCCTGGAAAGATGCCTCAGTGAGTTAAGTCATGTGCCGCCGATCCTGGTGACTTGAGTTTGATCCTTGAGATCCATTTGGTGGAAGAAGGAACTGACGCCACATGTAAGTTGTTCTCTAACCTCCAAATGCACCTGTCCTCAGACCCTCACAGCGGGCATGAGTGTACCTGCACACACATGTGCACATGAGTGCACACACAGAAGAAATAAAATGAACTAAAACTCTCAAATGATTACAAGTTTTGGTTCATTTCATTTTCCCTAAGTGGCATTTTGATCAAATAATTGATAAAAGAAGGATCTGTGATAACATTTCTTGCTATATAGCTTGGTTCAGACTTTGTGAGACGGAAAACATAATAATGTATTTGAATAATATTAGGGTCAGCTATAAAAGTGGAGAAGTAATTAATGCCTTCTGACAGAGGCAGAATTAATCTTCTCTAGAGACTCTCCTTGGTAGGCTAATCAATCCCAGGTGATCAGTTCTAAACACATAAGAGCAACACTGGATGGACTTAGCAGGCTGTATCTATCTATCTATCTATCTATCTATCTATCTATCTATCTATCTATCTATATGGATATGTGACAGTAAAAATTAAAGAGGAAGGGATCATTAATTTGAGAGGGAGTTGGAGAACATGAGGATAGATGTGTGGAGAGAGAGGGATGGAAACGATATAAATACAGTATTCATATTTGAAATTCTCAAAAAAATCAAATAAATAGAAAAATAGAGGGGTGTTACAGAATTGCCAAGATCTATTATTATTTGGTTAAAATTAAAGTATCTCATTTATGTAAGATGTTGTACCAAGGACTTGTGATAAAACACATATAATAAAAAATTGCTTCGATTACTTTTAATCACTGTTAACTTGCAAAACCACTGGTCTTAAAACTACTTTCATTGTGACATATGCATTCCACTTGCTGTTCATAATTTTGGCAGTGGAATTTTATAGTAGTATTTAACATGTAAAGTACCATCAAATGCTACATAACTTTAGTGGAAACAAAAGGCAGTGATTTAAACAGTCATACTCTTATTTAATCTAGTAAAAAGGTAAATACAGCCATAGAAGCATGAGTGTCGGAATTGAAGGAAATGAAAAAGAAACTTTTAAAGAGTAAGTAATAGCTAAATGTCACAAAAGCAAACAAACCACTAAACTCTACAATATCTAATTAGATTATTGACTTAGATTTCAAAATTGAACTCAGCAATTGATTTGGAAGGACATACCGTCCCAGTGAGTGCTGTTTAACAACAATCACCTTTAAAATATTCACCAGCCTTTGTAATAGAACTGGGGTTTTGTTCCTCCTCTTCTTCACTTTGAGACAAATGTGAAATAGGTTTTCTCCCCAAAGATTAAATAGAGGAAAATTTGGCAATTTTTCCATTACAGAAACAGCCTGTCACTGAATTGAAACCTGGAATAAATGAAGTATTCATGACATAGTAAAGAGAGTTTGGATGGAGATGATATGTGATGTGTATGAAGCACTTATTGAGACAATTATCTTTCACAAATGATTCCATAAATCCAGAGTCAAGACCTTTAATCTAATGCACTGAAAGCCATTCTTTCCTTTAAAACTGACAGCTGTGAGGTAGGCAGTATGAGCAGTTCTAGTTCATCTCAGAAATTGTCCTATGGATGTAAAATAAAAATAATTATTCACAGTGATACACTGTAATGGCATTATTAACCTTGACTGCATTTTCTGCTTATGGGGATAAACTTGGAAATTTTAAAATATATCATCTTTTTTCTGCACTTATTTGACATAAACGGTATCTTTAAATATTCCTTTCATGATATATAGGAACTCTCTCCCTTATGCTAAGATTATAACCAATAAAGGTTGGAGAGAATGTCTGTCTAAGAAACAATCATTTATCCTAAAATGTATGTATAACTGATGAAAAACAGAATGATAATAAAAGAAAAAATAAGATTACAGATGTCATATCCAATTTGTCAAAATGGAGAGTGACTCAAATTAACAATAATGAGACTCTCTCACGTTTATGGTAGGGACATTAGCAATGCCCACACTGAAAAAAAAAAAACTCTTTATACAGAAATTGAATATGAACTTTTGCCTCAGGGATGATTTTATCAATTCAGTTTTGTTAGTGCATTACCCAACACATTAAAATGAACCTGAGACATTTTGTGCATGTGAGTACATATAACATCTTCCAGCACAGTAACAAAATACTCTTGTATATTGTTCATACAGTGAGTGCTCTGTTTATCAAATACAGATTACTACATCTATCCTATAGGGATATTTTTCTGTTTCAGAATATATTTCCAGGGGAGCCTGACAATAATAGTGTGTAGAGAAAGCGGTACTGTTACATAGAATCTAGGATATTAATTTGGTCTTGGGTTACCTGATAGCCACCCAACCATGAGGACCCTATATGTGTTAGACAGAAAGAATGTTAAAATATCCCCAAGCTCATGACTGGATAAACTATTAACAAATGGATCCACATAAAGGATTCAATTTATTCTGTATAAGTATCAAATAATTGGTTATGAATATAGGTAACTCTAACTGAATTCAACTATTGGTGTATTGGTGAATGACAAAGAGGTCCAGAGGATTCTTAATCTCTAACTTAATGGCAAGTATGAAGGGAACATGACTCCTTACAAAGCACATGGAGAGTCTCTTCTGTGCATGAAGAACAGGAAGGTTGAGAGTTAGTCCCTTTCCTTAACTATGAAGGTGTCACGGATGGTTCTATGGTTTGAGAAGTAAATGCCCCCTAAGACCATGTTTTGAAGGCTTAGTTTCCAGCCTATGCAAAGCTGGGAGCTTGTGAAGCAGTAGGAGGTGAGATTATTGCAAAGAAGGATTGAGTCTTACAGGTGTCTTCAAGGGGGCATTGAGATTCTAACTGCCCCACCTTGAATTTCTGGCTACCACAGGGCAAACAGTTTTTCCTGCCACCTATTCCCCACCGCAAAGTCCTCATCACAGGCCCATGGGTAGCAAGGCCAAGCAAGCAGTGACTGAAACCTCTGATACAGTTACCCCAAAACAGTAGTCAATTCTCTTATATTAAATAGAAGTTTTCTCCTTATAGTGACTTTCTCAATATTTTGTCTCATAGCAATATAAAACTAACCAAGAAATTAGTACCAAGGAGTGGTATTATTAATTTTACCACCCCCTATGAAGTCGTTCAGAGGATTTTAGAATCCATTTATGCAAATAATTGGGAAAAGTTTGGAGACGTGTGCCCTGAATAGACAGTTCTGGTAGAGACAAGAAAACCAGACTGCTGACTGCAGGGCCAGGGTCATGAAGTTATGGACAGAAATGGGGAATCTGTTGAGAGTTAGAACAGACACACCCCATTCTACTCTGGCATGAAACTTCTCTACATATCTTACATGGCCTAAGACATTGTATGAGGTTGAGTTTAAAGGTAACAGATTAATTAATCTGATGGAGGAAATGTAAGGCCATGGGGGTATGATCACTGCTAGTTGCTTTTAGCCATATTTACAGCGACATTGTGAGTAAAAAAATCAAAGCAAAACTATTTGAATAACTTAAGGCTTGAGCAGGAAAGTAGTTAAACATTTAAAGTTGCAATGGACAAGGAGGGTGTATTTGTGACAGAGACTAATGTCACTAAAGAGACCATTGCACTGGGATGATATTAAAAATGCCTTTTAGGGCATCTCAGGAATCTGTAAGACCCAGAATACAGGAGCTGTGGGATCATGGAAGCTTCCACTAACATTCATGTGTAGTGGCAGACAGTTTGTAGTGGTCATGGACTCCCTGAAAGCAGCCCTAATAAGTCAATGCATGAAGCTATGATGGTGAAGCCAAAGCTGGGAAGGAAACTAATGATGCCCGAGACATGGGAAGTTTGCCATGAGAATCTTCAGGAAATTAGCAGGTCCAGTGCAAGAGAGTAGCCAGGTGAACTACAGTCAGCAGGTTCACAGTGGGACTGTTTCTCACATCCTTAAGTCTTCAAGTATCACCAACATGTGCCTTGAATCAAGACACACAGGCAGAGGATTTAATTTTTATAGCTGCTGAGTTTCAGTCTCATTTTGGTCCAATATCCTTTCTTTACTTTTCCTTGTTCACTCTTAGAAATGGTAGTTTTTACTCTTTGCTCTTGAACTTTGCAAGCAGGCAATTCATTTAACAATTTTTGACAGTAACTCACAGTTAAGAATTTCCCTTGCATCCCAGAGGAGATTTTGCACTTGGGCTGTCACGCTGGAAATGTGAAGTCTGTGGATGCTATGAGATTGACTGAATGCATTTGTATTATGGGAAACCATGCCTGTGGGGATTGAGGGTAGGATTTTATGGTTTTGATCTTAAAATCTCCTGAAGCCCATGTGATGGTTGGGTCTTCAGCCTGCGATACTATTGAAGGATGGGAGGAACTTTAGTAGGTTGAGCTTAATGAAAGAAACGCCATTAGAGGAATGTCCTTGAAGAAGATACTGGGTCCCAGTTCTTCCTTTCTCCATCATGGCTTCTCCATCATCATGAGGTAAGCAAATCCCTATGTCATGTGCTCTCCACTATCAGCTATGACTTGTTATAGGCCCAAGGGGAGAGTGTCAAGCAACCGTTGGCTATAACATCTGAAACCATGAGCTAACACGAACTTTTCTTCTTTACAGTTTTGTTTCCTTAGGTATTTTGTCACAGAAGCAGAAAGCTAACTAATACACACGACAAAAAAAGTGACTGTGTATACACGAGCAGGTTAGTGCCCTGGCTGACAGATAATGGCATCCTAAAGCTTGGATTAAAATGCCAAGAATGAAATCCACAGACAACCTGGCACCTCTAGGTCCTATATACTGTTCCATATTGAAGACTAGCTATCTCTCCTGTGAAGCTAATGCAGACCTCTGCCTTGTGGGGAAAGGTATACCTGCTTTCCATGCTCCAATCTTTGTCCATGGTAACATGGTAACTGGAAATGGTAGGTTTGCCAAAGGAGAAAAGGAGTCTATTCTGGCAGAGTTGCAAGCCCTAACCACATGCACTGGCATGAGTAGAAGAGTCTACACTGGCTGCCTGTCAAGAGCTCAGGGGCAGGGAGAGTGAATAAAAAGGCTGGGTAACGGTGTTTGTCTAACAAAGCACTCTTTCATAACCCAGGACATAACTCCCCAGCAAGGAACCTGGCAGGATTGATCTGCTGTGATATCTCTTGGAAGCTAGGAAATTGGAATGACCCATTTTAAATGAAGACCATATGACAAAACTATGTGGAAGATGGTAGAAAGGGACAAACGACAGAGAATGGGGAATAGATCTCTAAAGCTGGACAAGTTACCTCCTAGTGTGATTTATTTGAGATGCTAGGCAACATTCTCTATCAAAAGAAAAAAAGAATGTGTGGGCATTGTAGAGAGGTGTATTTTAAAAAGAAAGATAGCTCAATGAAAGAATAGTAGTTTATATAAAAATCTAGATTAAGAGACAGACTAGACACATGTATGAAAAGACAGCTTCAAAGGATTATTTTTGGAATGCCTAACAGCCATCTTTAAAAGGCAGACAGCATATATTCAGAACACTAAACACATTTTTCAATGCTGTGATAGAAATGATAGAAGAGTAGTATTAAAAGATGCTCAGAATTCAGAAAAAACACAAGTCTTGTGAGCAAAGAAAGTGGGTTTATGTGTTTCCTTTGAAGGTCTGTTATTTAACAGACCAATTTGCAGCTTCAGAATTTGATTGTTATATTACCCTGAAGCTGTGTAGATGCAAATTTATGTGTTTACATGGTGTGTGTGTGTGTGCGCGTGTGCGTGCGTGTGTGCGTGCGTGTGCATGCGTGCGTGCGTGCATGTGCATGCGTGCATGTGTGTGTGTGTGTGTGTGTGTGTGTGTGTGTGTGTGTGTGTGTGTGTGTTGATGACAGTGATCCCTGAAATCTGATTCCTCTCCATAGGGAAACTGCATGTGCCCACTTCCTGAAGCATGGCCAGGAGACAGAGTCCTGCCTAATAGGAATGTGAATAAATACAGGCAAGTATCATGTTCTGCTCTGCAGATCTAGGCTCATAGATCTCCCTTGTGTGACTCAGAACACATTTCCTCTCTAAGAACATGTGATGGCAGGTGCATGCCATGCTTGAAACAGGAAAGTCATGGTCAACCTGAATCACTGTGGCTGGCAGAGCACCCAAAGGTCAGTGCCAGAAACCTAATCTATTACTTCTTTATATGTGTCTATGTGTGTGTCCATATTTGTTTATGTGTGTGGGTACAGACACACACATGCCATTGCACACATGTGGAGGTCAGAGGATAACTGTCAGGTGTCCTTCCTCATTGTCTAAGACAGTCTGTTTGCTGTTGCATAAGCTCCCTGAGCCCTGCCACCCCACATCATCTCTCTAGTGGAATATTGGAATTACAGAGGCTTGCATAGCTAAGTCTGACTTTCATGTAGGTTCTAGAGACCCTAATTCAAGGTACCAGACTTGTGCAGCAAACAACTCAACCACTGAGCCATTTCCCCAGCTCCAGTCCTGTATTTCTCAATACTACACATTCAAAACTACTTATTACTAGAGACCAGATACCTATTTAATACAAAGAACCAACTTACTTTCAGGTTGTCTACAGTGTAAATCAATTAATGCATGAAAACAGAAAATAGCTTGGTAGTAGATGATAGCTAACCCCTAATTATTATTAAAGTCAAAGCAATGATATGTATAAAAATATGATACTGCATACAACTCTGGTATGTTTTATAAGTAAACTTCAAAATAAAGTTAAACAGAAGATATTTTATCAGATATCTACCTGAAAAAGAAAGATCTACTGTAAAGAAACGCAAATGGAAGTTTTGAAATGCCGAGAAAAGCATTTGCACACAAGAATCTCATTAAATACTAGTAGTGTTGAAAACATTTGTACACATTAATACATTATTAATGTTACCAAACAATACATTTTTCTCCTAAAATGGAATTTTCATCATACAAATGCCTTGTATAACTCATAAGTCCAATATATCTTAGTCACTCTGAAAAGTAATTTCAGAACTTTATTAGGCTGCTTTAAACAATTCAGTGGCTTTCACACATTTAATACAGTGACATTTCTGCATCATTTCCTACTATTTAGAAAACACAAATTTCAAAGTACTAAGGACTTGAAGATAAATCATAGGTGCAGATAAGACATGCTAGGAAAAGCTGTAATATTTGCAAATCTCAGAATATTTCTTACAACTTTTTTCTAAGGAACATAAATGCAAATAAAATTTTAACTACGCATTTGAAGTTAGAATCACTCCACAATATCTTATAGACTCTAAAAAGCCAAATTCTCTAACAGTTTGTGGATAGTTAGAATTCTAGTAACATTAAAAAAAATCTATGTTAACCACAAAAACTTTCAGTAGGTTTTGTTTACTTCAATGTATCTGGTGCTATGATGGACAGACTTAAGTTTACCTTGTCCTTTAATCAAGAAGTGAGGTTTTACAAACTCTTTTTAAGTGTAAAATTCCTGCCAACCTGTTCTCAGATGCTCTTCCTAGCTGTGTCTGTAACTGAAGGAATTTTCCATTCATTGTCTTCGCTATTACTGCATTTATAGGTAGCATTTCCATTTGACTCTCTCTTACAGTTTCTCACTGAGAAATTCCCACGAAGTTTATGTGTGCCATTTATTATTTTTACCAGAGACGCTATAAAAAATTCCAACTGTAACATCACCATCTACTCTGTTCCACGTTTGGAACCTTTCTCCTTGTTCTATAGTTTTATTTCTCAAAACAATAAAACAAACAAACACAAACCTCCTTTGAGTCATCCAAGAGGAAGAGAGTCCATCATAGCAAGGACAGCGTGACAGCTGTGAGGGAAAGCGCCGTGGCCGGCGCAGGAAGGTGGCTCATCACATTTTTATCCACTCGCAGGAAGCAGCCAGAGAAGATGAAAGAGGGGCAGGCTATACAACTTCAGTGCTCATACCACACTCCAGCTGATGACTCCCTCTAGGAAAGCTCCACCTCCTTAAGGCTGCATAACCTTCCCAGTCCCCACAACCAACAGGGGATTAAGTGTTAAAATACACGAGTCTCTGGGGAACATTTCTCATTGCTTGAATGTTAGACGTGGTGTCTAGCAACCAATACATATGTCTGAAGACAGTGATGTCCGCCTTCATCATGGCATTGCCACAGAAGAAGCATGGTGGGATTGACTCAGTTATCGAAGGAGTAGTGCTTGCTTCCATTTTTATTGTACCTTCGTTCATCTTTGGGGAATTGCATGCTTAGATCTAAGTTACAACATAATGCTTAGGATGATAACATACGGCACCAGGACAATCGTTACTGCCTGCTCCTCTCCATAGTTGAGCACCCAGGACGTCTGTGACTCGGAGCCGTTTTCTTTTTCTTCCTCGGGCCTAGCTGTAAATCATGCTGCTTGTCTCTGAGCGTGCGCCTTGTGAGCAGGAGAAGCCCTCCGTTGTGCCTCTTACAGCGGGCAATGTGGCTTCTGTGTCTGTACCGCTACATCCCGTGGCAGCTGAGCTCTGCCGTTGACTTATAATTGATCTTGGGAAGAATTTCCTTGCTTCTCCCACAGGGTAAGTAGACATTGGCTTGCTATTGGTACAGAATCCGTGCCTCCCCCGGGGGAGAGAGTTTTGTGTTTATTTTCTTCTCTGTAACAGCAGACTGGACTATGGGTCTCTGTGGAGCAAGAAGTGTTCGTTTCATCCAAACCAGAAAGGGGATCTGGAGACAGGCTTGGTGTTTATTTTGCAGGAACTTTCAAGTACTTCCTACACGTCTGAATCTCTAGTGGCCTTTTTCTCCACTTCTGACCTGTCCTCAAACTTTCTGAAGGCACCAGGTCTGAGTGAGCTATCGAAAGCATGAAGTCTTTTGTATTTGGGGACTGTGTTTAGGATTGTGCTAGGATGTGTTTAGGATTAGAAACTGACATGTTTATCCACAGCTCATCTTTCAGGTTCAGTAAATTGTGGTTGATTTTTTTTCTCCCACCCACTTTCCCACATTTTCTACAGCACTCTGTCAATGCTGAAACTGCCTATGTGTCTCGTTTCTCTTTGGACTGAATTTATACTTTGGGGAATTTAATTCTACTGGTTGCTTAGCTACCTCAGCTCTCAAATAGCTTCCAAAATATTACTTCTTAGAGTATGTAGCTTTCCTCATTGCTTTAAGGAGGCAAAACATTTTGTGGTCCTCCCCACTCTCAGTCAGAGGTTTATTATCTTTTGTGTCTATAGACTAGAGCAACACCCCACTTTCTTCTCCTCTTGACAGGGCTGTTTAGGAATTTATCAATTTTATTATTGTCTTCAAAAAAGTAATTTTGACTTCATTCATTTCTTCTAAGGCATGGTTTATATTCCACTGACGCGTGTTTCTGTACTTTTCCCCTTCCACTCCTTTGCGTTGACATGTCTCTTCTTTTTTGAAGATTTTTAGAGTTGTAAACATGTTGACTTCGGTTCCCTCTGCTCTTGTCATAAAGCTGATAGGTGTTAAGAGCAAGGCAAACCTGTGTGAGGCTGATAGGATTGCAGGTCCAGGGAAAACAAAATGTCTAGCTGTTTAAATGGGGCTAGAAGTCAGTCATAAGAACACTGAGGCAGCCGGGCGGTGGTGGTGCACACCTTTAATCCCAGCACTCGGGAGGCAGAGCCAGGCAGATCTCTGTGAGTTCAAGGCCAGCCTGGTCTACAGAGTGAGTTCCAGGAAAGGCACAAAACTACACAGAGAAACCTTGTCTCGAAAAAAACAAAAACAAAAACAGAACAAAAGAACACTGAGGCTTCTCGAAAACTCCATCCAATCAGTGAGCTCGGGATCTGAAGTCCAAACTCCTGGTTCACCAAGATCTCAGCTAACATCCAGCCCTACTTTTTACTTTCTGGTTACTTTTTGATTCTTCCTCCCCTTGGACCAATTTTTGTTTGTTTGTTTTGTTTTTTTGTGGCCCCTACTACCTTGCCCCCTTCAACATGACATCACCAGCGAATGGGCTTTCCTGAGCCTACACACTTTCACCAACCCATAGACCAGTCAGAATCTCCCCATATGTTCAAATGAACCAACTAGATCCAGTCCAACTTGATTCTCAGTTTACTCGCAGGAGAGACAGTGTTGGCCCTTTCCCGGAGTATAGAAAGCCCTGCTCTTAAACTTACTTGCTAAGTTATTTTTTGAGACCCTTCCTTCTATAGGAAGCTGCTCCTCTGTTCCTCAATAAAACATTGCTTGCTTGCCTTTCTTCCAGGATCCTTGGTCATTGCTCTTCAGGATCTTGGCTCTGAAGCCACTGGCTCAGCTAAAGGCACTGGACACCAAGGGAGATTCCATTGCACTCAACCTACACCAAAGCATTGGAATCTAGAAATTTCCTGAAAACACATAGTTTCTGCTACATCACACAAATTGGGTTTTAACAGCATTAAGTTTGAAAAAACAGTGAGATATTTTTCATGTAGATATGTTTTTAAATATATTTTTAGTTTCTAAGGAAAAAAACATTAATATTTCTTCTGTTAGATTTTTATTGCCTCATAATTTAATTACATGCAGTGGTCTAAGAACATACTTTACATGGCTTCATTACCACTGAGACTACTAATTTTTACCTGATGTATCAGGATGCAGTCTGTTCATAAACAGTCCAGATGTACTGATATAAACAGCAAATCTGTATATGGATTCTCCATGGACTCTAAAAATGTATATATAATGCTAATTGTCATGCTAATAAAACTGAAACACAGAATGCAACTATACCCAGCAGTAGTAAGATGTAGTTACAATGCATGATAACAATACTTCACACCTCTGTGGTTGTCCTTGCACACTGCTCTAAACACTCTATTAATTTTTCATTCACAAAATACTTCACAAAAGCCACCTGTGTATTGAATTTATTTTAATTTCTGGGTGACCCTGACACACATTCTAAACACTATAGTATGAACAAAGTCATCAACATAGTCAGTATTTTGTGCTGGCCACTGTTGCCAGGACTGTTTTTCATGGACGCATGAAGTGTTAATAGTGTTTGAGAAAGCTCAGACACCTTGCAGTTGAACACAGCCTACCTACTTTGACTATGGAGGGTTCTCAGTGACCTCCAAAGCCAGCAGAATCCAGTTCTGTTCAACACAACTAAGTAGCCAGTGTTGGTTTAAACTTGGGAGACTGACCCTGAGTGTTTATTTTTGGCATATTTAATCATAGTAGAATTTGGTGAAAACTTTTCTGGTGATAATTAACTCAATCTTTGTGTACAATTTGCCATACATAAATCTCTTTGAGAAACACAGTAAACTAAATAAAGATCAGATGTGGCTACATTAAGACTCTTTGTAAGATACATGTGACACCTTCCATAAAGATGGGTTCTACAGATAGACTATACACAATAACTTCCATAAAGATAGGTTCTAAAGATTAACTGAGAAAAACAAGCTTATGATAGGGTCTAGGGGAGAATCTGGTGTGGTTTCCAGCCACATAGATAGTACAAAGGTCACTAGGCTAGAATGCTCTTCTGCTCCCAGCCTTATGGGTAGATTAAAAGGTGTTGCATAACTTCCCTTGCCAGAACAACCCTGGGTGCTAACATCCCAGGTTCTCCCTAGTGCTTGTCTGTGAACACAAGAGTTTTTGTGCCTCCTATAATCGACCAGCTTACCAGTAAAACCTACTCATGCCTTGGGTTCAAGACTCCACCTGGTGTACTCCCCTCTATGACTTGCTTCTCTCATCATGACTCACGATTTTACTTTTTGGGAAACAACAACAACAACAACCCAGAAAACTTTCAAGCATATCCATTATTGCCCATTTTCTTATGCAGCTCATGTGTTCTGTTTTGCACACTGCCTCATTATAAAGTCTACAAAAAAGAAAGATATGATCTTAAAATCTGTTGAGATAGCCAACTGTACTCACAGACAATGATCTTGTTGTCAGGATTCTTTCTTTGCTTATTTGTATGTTTTTCCAAGTCTAAGTTATTCACCACTGAGACGATTCAAACAGGATAATCTTAGTGCCCAGTAGTAGAGCAAATGGCTAACTATGGTGGAATAGGAAAGACATGGCTGCCTGGATGCCAGAAGACATGAAGCCTCCTGAGCCCTGGCTTTGGAAACCATCCTGCTGAGATGAACTTGAGTGGTAACAACTCTCCAGCCTGCACCATTTTAGAAGATTCATTTGTCTTAAACAGAATACCAAGAGCTAATATAATAACATAATCCCCTCCTCTTGTTTCACTCTAGAAAATCCTACGCATTTGATTTGACCAAAAGGCTATGTAGAGATATCATTTAAGTTCTGTTAAGCTTGGGTTAAGAAAACCCAAGCTGTATAAATTTTGAATCATGTAAAATTAGAGTTAAAAATATGCCAAAAGATTTCTTTTTATTACTCCTTTTATTTAGAACTCAATAGCCCAACTGCTCATGTCATTAAATAAATGTATAAAAACATCATGAAAGTTAGAAG
This sequence comes from Peromyscus maniculatus bairdii, assembly GCF_049852395.1. Classification (NCBI taxonomy): domain Eukaryota; kingdom Metazoa; phylum Chordata; class Mammalia; order Rodentia; family Cricetidae; genus Peromyscus; species Peromyscus maniculatus. The sequence goes on along the minus strand of NC_134867.1, from coordinate 54,463,561 downwards.
GATACATGGTCTTATTTACAATGGGAAAAAGTAATATCCAAGACACAAAACACCTGTCAGAGATGTTGGTATAAAGCATGGAACAGCCAGCCTGTTACTTATTTCCTAAAAGAAGTTTGATGGGAACACAGGTCTATGTGTAGCTTGTAACTAGTTTTGCATTATGAAGGCAGTGTGTTACAGATGTTACAGAGTTTAGATAAACTCCAAAACATTACATCATACTTGTCTCTTACACAGAACATATACTGACTCCCAACTGCCATTTTGAAAAGAAAATGAACCAGAAACATATAAACTTTTAAGCAAATAAAAACAGATTGGAAAAATAAAACAAAACATAAATGTTAAAATAAACATTGGCATGATTCTGGTGTAAAAATTGCTTCTCTGTAGGATAAAGAGCTAAATGTTGTCATCCTGGCATTTGACTGTTTAAGTTACAGATGGTTGAACAGCAGGTGATAATCTCTATGCTGCTTTTTAAAATCAGGAACTAAAGCTCACATGTGAAAAGTGGCTTTCTGTACTAGGAGGAAGGGGAGCATCCTCATCTCCAAAATCAAGCTGGGAACAAGAGCCTATTGAACAAACCTCCATAGGGTCATACCTTTCAAATCTCCTTTTCAGTTCACTGTTTTTGTCCAGTTCAGCATCTTAAAATGTCTCTTTGACTGACTCTTGAGGTCTTCGTTTCTTTATGACTGTCCCTGAGCCACTCCAAACTTGATTTGTATCTATGTGATAGTAACTTTTTAAATTTTTAAAATTCATTTTACATACCAACCACAGATCTACCTCTTATCCCTCCTCCTGCTCTCCCACTCCCACTCCTGGCTCCTCCCCTCCTCCAAAAGGGTAAATTCTCCCATGGGGGGACAATTCTCAGAGCTAGCTACATCCTAGGATGGGAGAGGTGAGGTTTCCTCTTCCTCTATAAGTGTTTAAGAAAGAGACAAGGTTGGGAGTCAGAGCCAGGTTGATCTCTGTGAGTTTGATCCAACCTGGTCTGCAGAGTGAGTTCCAGGACAGACACCAAAGCTACACAGAGAAACTTTATCTTGAAAACAAACAAACAAACAAACAAACAAAAAAGAGACAAGGCAAACATTAGGTATTGTCACCATCCTCTGTATTCTATCTTTTATATCTTGATCTGCTACACATTATATTATTTAAAACCTCATGATGCACAGCTTCATGTGAAATGCCATGATACATAGTTTCTATGTTCATGGCCGACTTCTTCTGTATCTGTTTATGTGCAAATCCTTCAGTAGGTGCTGTTCTGACTGGGATGTTGTCTCTGGTAGGTGATTCCAACTCTTTTAGTCAATTTTCTTCAAGTGATCCAAATTACTAATGAGTTATTCTGGGACATGAAGAAATGGTACACAGCGGTCAAGCCTCAGGGACTTTGCTTCAGGCAGGCTGCTTTGTTCTAGAACACATTCCTTTCATACACACAGAGAGGGACTCGCTTAACAATTAATTGTTTTCCATAGACAATGACATGGAATACTCAGTACTTTCAAAAGTTGATTGCCACATCATACTCTGTTTTGAATTTGAACATTTCTGAGGCAAAGGTCGAACTTGTACCTGGATTTCAGCTACAAGCACAAGAATGGACTTTTTTGGCTTTCATATTTTTATTATAAGCACCTTATGTTTTGCCAACAATATGAATAGGTCTACTAAATTTTTGAAGGCATGCTTGTCAGTTAAACTCTCATAAATAATAAAGCAATACTTTCTCTTTCAAGTTTTCGTGCCAATCATCTTTGCCAAAATTATACCTCAAATGTAGTTATCGAAGGATATCACAATATAACTTCTAAGCATACGTTAGTTAAGGGGTTCTGAAAATAAACAAAAAATTTGTTTGAATTCACATTTACATAAATATAACAAACAAATGAAGGCTTAGGAATACATTCAAAATATTATAGACATAAATATCAATAAAGATGTAGTTATTTCATACAAAAATTTGTATGTTATTCAAAACAATCATTATTCTCTTTTTTGGATCTATTTTATTTTATGTGTAGGGGTGTTTTCCTGTGTGCCAGGTGAACAGAATGCCTGAGGAGCAGAGGAGGACATCAGATCCCCTGGAGCTGGAGTTACAGACAGTTGTCAACTGTTATGTGAGTGCTGGGAATTGAACCCAGGTCCTCTGGAGGAGCAGCCAGTGCTCTTAACTGCTGAGCCATCTCTCCAGCCTCAACCCTTGCTCTCCTTTCGTCCCTGCTGAGAGTACTTGGACCAGTTTTTAAAGAACTTTCCCTACTTTGGTCTCCATTTCCACATATCTTCCCAGTTTATAAAGAAATCTTCATTTCTCTCAAGCTCTCTGCCTTCTGAAGAAATCATCTCATGATAAGACATTGTTGTTAGTAGGACTATTTAGAAATGTGTTGGTTACAATATATATGGAAATGTCTTACTGTTGTGAATACTCGATTCAAGTTCTTTCCAGTTAGAGTGTAGGCAAACATCCAGATACGACTTTCAGTTCTTTGTTATACATTATTTATTTCAAGTAAAACTAAGCAGAATTGTCATTGGTCAATGAGCTGTAAAGATAATAGGTAAAAATAAAAAAATTAAGTCATTTTTCTTATGATTAATAATAATAATAGTATTTATTAATTCTTTGGCAAACCTCCATGTATATTTTTTTCATAAGGAAAGTTATCAGGGAAAGAAATAGTACATTGTTGCATAAAGTACATGAACTATTCCAATTCTAATGGGCCATGCATGTTCTTTTAATGAGTGTGGCTTAGTCTTGTTAAAAATCTTGTGTTACAGAAAGTCAGGATCTCCTCTCAAAGGTTCACAACTTCTCAGCATCACCACACTGGGCCCCACACATCCAGGACATAAACTATAAGGGGACAAATCACATCCAGTTCATAACATTTTCTCCCCATTCCACAAGACTTAGGTGGTTGTCACAGATGCAAAATCCAGTCATCCCTCTCCATCACCAATACATTTTGGCACTGCTCAAAGGTCCAAATCCACATTCTCAATACGGAATCAACACAGAGCAAGTCATAGTTAGACACAGTGGTGCCACTGCTGCGGAGAAGGAGGGGGGAAAGGGTTAATCACCCCAAGCCTCAGAGGATGCAGCAGGGCAAATGTGAAACCATAAAGCTGCAAGTGCAGCATCCTGCTCCCGCTGCAATAGGAGCTGCAAGCAGGAAGTGCAACCCCTGGCTTACACTGCTACAGTGGAGTCTGTAAGACAGAGCGCTGCTCCACTCACAGAGCTGTGCTGCCTGCTGCCAGCATGGCTGGCCTCCTGAGCTGACTTTGTGGACTACCCATGGCTGCTTTAGGTAAGCGATGCTCTGTTCGTGACTATGTTCTTGAGGTCTTGGGAACAGAGGTCTTCCTCTTGTCATTGCAGTGGGCATTCTGGGAGAATCTCTGCAAGGACTCCTTCCCTACAACAGTCAACTCCTTGATCTCCTGGGTTTTTCTTGACAATCTCTGTTGAGGTTGCATGGTCACCATGATACTTAGATTCTACATGCCTGTTGAATCAACACTATGTGGATGGCACCAAGGCGCACGTGAGTGAGGAACCTAGGAGACAGTGTTAAACAACCTAGGAGACTGTTAAAACAACTTCTGCCCTCTTATAAGAATTCATTAGAATCTTATAATGGCTGTATGGATTCATTCCAAATGACCTCATTACTTTCTACTAGGCCCCACTTCTTAAAATGTTGCCAGTTCTTAGCATTCCCACACTGAGGATCAAGCTCATAGCATGTGAAACTCAAAATGAAAACAAAACAACAACAACAACAAAAACCCATCCAAATTACAACAGAAGGCAATTAACATGCTACATAGCTCACAGGAAACACTCAGTAACTCATCCCTCCGATAGCACACAGTACAGAAGAAAATTTATTGCAGTCATTTCTAAAATTATTTCTGTACTATTTGACTCAATGAGTCTCAAATTTGGAATTGGAACATATTCAGGAATGAGAATTAAACACAGTAAAATGTTAGAAGCCATAAATGAGAAAATATTTTAGATGTTAATTTAAATGTACTGTAGTAATGCCTAAACAAACTTCTGTAATAATATGGGAGGAAAGTAGGAAATAGTTTTGAAATTGCTACTGTGTGTATGTGTAAATAGTGGAGGGAAGACATTTAAAAAAACAGAATATGAAGAGTTATGACTTTATATCAATTTTGAAATATTCCTCTTTGTAGTCTTATTTGCTGTATTAGTTTTGTGCTCATTCTTCTTTTAGAGATGTAATCCATCGGACTATGAAGTAAACAAAACCATTTCCCTGATGTGGCCTCAATCACACAAATGCATGGCTTAATATAAGACCAGTGAAAGAAAGTAAATATATTTCATAAGACGAATGTATGTAAGCCTCTGGAAACATATTTTCTTTCTAAAATCATGTGAGGCTATTATAAGAAACTTCATCATATTGTATGACATTCCACAGATTTTAAAAAGTCTTCCTTGTACCTCTTGAGAAAGACCATTTTATGATTATAGTAGCTTCCAACTGATAATACACTTGAGAGCTGCATCTTGTATTGCTGAAGGTCCCTAACACATCAGCTCAGTAACAAAAGGTTGAGTCTTTGGTAAAGATTAATATAAAATTTGAAAACCTTGCAAGTTTACAAAGACAGCTATTGTCCAGTTCTGTTCAGGTAGAGAAAGAATTTTTAAGTTCTCACATTCATTTTTACATCAAATAAAGTCTGAAAATCAATGATTTGTGTTGCTACTGCAAGAAAAGCTGGATCAAAGGACCAGCCATGCCCCCAAATATGTAGAGGCGGGTGTTGGCAGACACATACAGTGGCAAGCACCTTGCCCCTGATGCAGAATTCAGGAGAGCTGTCAACTAGAAGTAATGTGACATGTGTGTAATGTCAGACTTATCAAGAGAACTTTAGGGTACCTCTGACAATTTTCATGCCTTTATTACCAACATCCGCGCCATCCCCGCTTATATGATAAGAATCTCATGATGAACTTTCATGACCCTTACAATGAAAATGAAAAAAAAAATAATCCAAACTATTTGGAAACTTCCTTGTAAGCCCTCCAGTTGAGAAATTCCTGCCTTTCAAAGTAGTGCAAAAACTAATCCACCTAAAGGAATTAGACTCCCTATCCCATGTCGAGGGGATGAGGCCAAGAAGAAACACATGACTGCAGGCCAGCAGGACTACAGCCTGCAACAGCAACCTGCTCCAACACTGAGATGTAATTATAATATTAAAAGACAGTCCTGTTCTCCTACTCTCTGCTCCTCTCTCAACACCAGGGCTCCCAAACAATCAGGAGACTGTAGAGAAAGAACTAGAACCACAGGATCCCTTTGACAAGTAACGAGTGAAGGGCTAGAATAAAGAGAAATCAAAATGGGAACAGAGACGAAGTGTGCCTCCTGACATCTAGAACTATAGCAATCAGTATAGCTAGGTCAACTCTTGACAGAACTCTTTACACCAAAGGACCACTTCCTCACCTGTCTCCTCAGTGCAGTAGGTGATATGCGAGTCCCATAAGGGCTGTTCATCTCATTGTCATTGATTTAATAAACATTCCTTCATTTCAACTAAAACTAGAAAGGACAGAAGAAATACCAAAGTCATGGCATAGAAACCACCAATGTTGGAATTATTAGGTAGGCATTTTGAAAACAGATATCATTAATATGCTAAGAGAATTGATGGAAAATCTCTATGACTAGATACGAGACATCACATGGCTGGAGTGAGCAGAGACAGAAATTCTGGCAAACCAAGAGATATTGGAAGTAGTGACTGAAATGAAGAATTTTCTTGAAGGACTAGTCAATCTGTTGGCTTTACATTGAATGGAGTAGATACAGTAAGAACCATGGAAATATGAATCAAAACAATGATGGACTATCTTCTTACCACAGGTAGAGTGGCTGGGCACAAAAGTGATAAACATTCTTGACAGCAAACGCTAAAGAGAATGTGGAAGAATGTACACATTGTTGATAGTGTAATTAGTAGCCATTGTGGAGAATGATACAAAGTTTTCCCAAATTAAACAACAACAACATGTAATTCTCATGAGATGTTTATCTATATTACGGCGTGCGTACAAATCAAATGAAGTCAGTGTATCAAAGAGATGCTTGTACTAGTCTATTTTATATCACTAAGCACAAGGGTAAAGACATGGAATCAGCCATCAGTGAATGAATAAAGAAAACAACACATCTGTAGTGTTGTGCTGCGATACAGATGTTCTAAATACTAGAAGAGAACTAGGGAATACTATCAACAGCTTATTGTCGATGAATTGGATAATATCGGTGACAGGAACCAATTCCTAGAAAGAAAACAACCTAACAGGCTAAATTGAAGAGAAATAGACACATAACCATCCACATGACTCCTAGAGGAATTGAATCAATAACTCAAAACGTACAAAAACACAGAACACTTTGCCTAGGTGGTATCAGAGAATTCTACTGAAGAGGAAAAAGAAGAATTATCCTTTAACTGTAACCTCTCCCCAAAATAGTTGCAATTCATTATAAGGCTAGTATTATCTAAAACCAGAGGTATTCTAAGAACCATACTGGAGAAGAAAAGTACACATCAAGAGAGACATAATTTTCTTAACAAAATATTCATAACTGAGAATCCAGAGGGTACTGCTTTGCCACAGAATACTTCATTTCTTGAACATGAGACAGTTCAACACTGGTGACCCCATGAATCCAATTCCTATTGTTGGCCTGAGTGAAGAAACAGCCTATAGTCACAGTCAGAGAGACAAACAGACCTGGCAAAGCTCAACATCTACTTCATGAAATGCACAGAGGCAAACATCCTTATCCTAGTAAAGGAAGCCCATACAAACACACACGTCCCTCAGGGATGGTGAAGACGAAAATAAAGCAGGCTACAAGCAGACATGACAGCCTTTGGGAATATCATCAAACCCTGCATTACAGTTTGAATATGAAACACTCTCCATTTGCTCACATGGTTAAGCAACTGGTCCCCAGATGATGGTGGTGGCTGGGGAGGCTGTGAAACCTTCTAATGTGGGGATTGTCTGGAAAACGTAAGGCCGTGGTTTCATGATTTATAGTTATATTACAGCCTGGATGCAGTAATCCTCTGTGTCCCAGTCTACTGAGAGGTGAACAAACCACGCTGCCCTCTTTCACAGTCACAGCAGGAAGCCATTCCCACTACACCATGCTGTACTTCTCTACCAGGATGGAATGTGTCCTCAAACCACGAGCCAAAAGGACTCGAGCCTCCTGTAAATTGTTTAAGCATGCATTTGGTTACACCTATGGGAATCATTACTGTGCTCTATAGCCCACACCACCCGGAACATGCCCAATCTTGTCTGATCTTGAAAGCAAAGCGGGGTCGGGCCTGGTGAGTACTGAGTATATGAGAGAATAGTGACTATTATGCCTCCTTTGTTAATAATTCAGAAGATGATGGTATCTGCTATAGAGAAAATGCATCGGTCATCTCTGAATAAATGTAATTGTGAAAGCCAGCTCCCCAAATGTCCACTGGCCAAGGTATGTGGGTTCAAGTGCTTTGCTATGAGCACCTAAGAAGCCATTCCATTTCAAATCTCGGGAACTCTGAAACCTGCAGCAACCTCATATGAAAGATACAGGGTTCCACATTCTTATAGCAGTCAAACATATCCAAACACACTGAGCCTAAGAAGACATAAATCCACCTACCCTGAAAGAACACAATGTGCTTAACATTCATAGCACTGGGCAGTTGATAGATGCCTGCATGTGGCTCCTGGCAGGGATGTTATATGCAAATGCCTCTACCCTGCATTTCTAGTACACTCCTGTGGAATTCATGCACTCCTTCTCGGTTGAAATACCTTTTTAGACGACATCAATTTTTTCCCCAGGTTTCAAAGGGTCTGAGAATGTATCTCAAAAGCCTATTCAACTGTTTCCCATTTTAATTACACTTCTAACCCATTATACTTTCAAAAGAAAGAAGGGTGAAGAGTTTCCTGTTCTTAAATCTTAAAATGCATTGATTCAAATAACAGCATTTTACACAAAAATTTCAGTAACACAATTATGTCACAACAATGAGAGTTACCCTTGAACTTCATAGCTTTGCCACTTTCTGGTTGAGGATTCTACTGAAACTTACAGTGTTGCTATAAATGTTAACAAGCCCATGTATGCAAAGCTCCTTGATCAGAGCTTTATATGTGATAGACGCTGTGATAGCCTGCATCCATTATATGCCCCCAAAATTTGAGATGTTGACATTCTACTTTAAGAGATTCAGAAATTAACTTAATTTGAAGATATTGAAAAAGGGATTGAATGGAGTCATGGGAGTAGATCTTAATATAATGTTTAATGTCCTTAAAAGTTTATACACAAACATGTACACAGAGAAGACACTGTGAGGATGTGCCAAAGAGAACTACACAGACCTGATTCTCACAGGAATCGACCCTGTGACTCTTTTGTTTAAATGGCTAGCTTCCAAAATTATAGGAAAATAAATTTCTATGGTTTAAACCACTCACTCAGTTTGTGGTACTTTGCATAATAACTACAAAAACCTAGGGAAGGTTGTCTTATATACTAGTAGTTATAATTAGCAATTTCTTCATGAAAATAGTCCATATGGTCTTGCTGTGTATATTTAATTTTTATGTGTGAGGTAATTAGTATATGCTACTCTTTTCTTTAGAATAAATTTTATGTTGCACCCTCACTAGGCAAACAACTTTCAGCGAAATATGAAGTGTCTAAAGCACATGATGGATGTAATAATTTTACTTTAGGGTGGTCAATAATCCTCTTCTCCTGACTTCTACGGCTACTTCAAAACCCAATGTTAGTCACATCTCTACCATTTATACTCTGGACTCTCCTTGAAATCAATCCATTTGTTAGAAGCTATAAAATACCTAAATGCCAAGCTTAAGACCCCAAGAGTCAGTCTGTATCTGAAGCTAAGGCTATGATTCCAAATCAGAAATCATCTGTTACAATTCCCTGAGCCTGTTCAAAGAATCACATTATGCCACACTATTTGAAATTGAGTGAACTACAGTTGTCTTGATTTCTGAAATGTGCAATGTAGTTCAGGGTTTTTGAACAACAGGTTAGGTATTAATAATCATAGCAATATAGACTTATAGTTTAAAACTATCTTAATAATCAGATACCATGCATCTCACTGACCCCACAGACAGGCTTCAGAAGAGGTGAACAACCACTTTACCTTGTTCACATAGAACAGCAAAGGAGTAAGCTCAGGCCCTAATTTACTCCTGGTCTTTGTTCTTTGTATTCATGAGGCATCAATAATGAAAATGAAGTGTGCTTTAGGACAGGAAAGAATTCAGTGGTATGAACACTGAAAGTATTTTTCCCCAAATCAAAAGAAATTCAACCCTGTGTTACATCATTTTGTGTATGTCTGAATGTAACTCTTCCATGACATGACTATAGTCACTCTTAAAACTCTGAGAGCCTGGGACAGCAGAGCAGGAAATCATGGATGCTGGTGATTTTATCCAGAACCTTTACAGTGACAAGACAGCAATCAGTGCCTAAAGGAGAAAAAGACATATGCTCCTCGAACAGAACAGTCTTTGACAATGTGCTATGCAAAAATAATTTTAAATACTCTTCCCCTTACAGTGTTTCCATCACAGTGAATTATTACTCACTGAAGCAGCTGTTGGCACTGATCACATCAATGAAGTAACAAGGTGGAGCCTGGCCATCTTCAGGTCTTTTCGAGGAAGATGAATTCATATTCCTGTGGTATCACACATCATAATTATGTTGCATTGTATTTTCTCTGGAAACAGATTGGCTGAAACATAAAGGAACCATTCAAAATGTTCTGCTGCTTTCAGTGTTCTTAGATGTTTATACGTGTGCAAAACACACACATATGTTTTGAATTTTTTAAAAAATCCATATTGTATTGATCTCCATCCAGGAGGCAGGCTGCTAGCAATATTCTGTGAGCAAAGTGATTCTCAGAGGAAAATGGCGTGTTCTACTTAAAGAGCCTCTCAGCTTACCAGGAAAGGCTCTGCTCTGATGTTCCCCAGTTTAAAAATACCAAACAAACAAACCACTAACCACAGCAACAAAATACCCAGCCTTCTTGTGTATTATCTGAAGTCCAGAATTTTGAATAAGATATGCTTGCTAGTCTGGTGTTTCAGGACTGCTTTATGCTGCTGATAATATCTCCATGAATGAAGTCATTTCAAATATATTTAAGCCCCTTCCCTGATTCATTAGCTGCCTACGGAACCATCAAGCTGTAAGGAATAGGAAAATAAATGTGACTTTGAGCACAGTTTTCTTTTGTGGTTCATTAAATAAACAAGCAAGAATATAGTGCTCCTCTTCTAGGCCTTCCCACATACTTGGAAAAGTCAAGGCAGATAAATCTAAGAAATCTTTAGTGGAATAATAGCTTGATGGAATTCTATAAGCTGATGTCTGTTCCATTGTAGTGAATGCAGAGAAACATTTCCCGAATGGTGAGGACGTGGTTATGTCCCTTATTTATTTGAAGTTCTCTGGCAGCACAAGAACATCTTTCTTGCCCAGCAGTCTTTCGCTCTGTGTGACAGGAGAGATAATCACATCGACTGAGCTGAGCGGCAAGCTTAGAAAAATCGATCTCCAGGGAGAGGCAACAGCTCTGCCTTTATCCCTGTCTCACATCTCAAAAGAAATAAAGCGAGCCAGTTATCTAGATGGATTCTCAGATTCAGCGCATTTGACATGGCTTCATGTGATCACATTCTTCTGTATATGAGTGACATGCCATTAACGCCAGCAGCATTAACCTCGCGTGGGCAATTGGCAAAGCTACCGTAGAGACACTGAGGAGAACGGACGATCTCTAACCTTCATGGAGACTAAATAAAAGCAGACCCAGTGTGCCATGATGGGGGAGGCTTGGAGTGTTTGTGGTTATTTGCAAGATGACCTTTCCTCCATCCTTGTCTTTGAAGAAGACGATTTCAAACTGTGAAAAGCTTTTTAATTATTTATTTATGGTGAAAAAATGATTACAGGTCTCATGACATCTTTATCTTGGACTGCCATAAATCTGATCATGAAATGAGATTTGAATCTAGCACATTTTTATAGAGGGTCATTAACTTTACCGAGCCTCCTAGTGTGGAGAATTTTGTTGGTGACTCTTTCCAACACTGTTCTATGCTCTCTGTTGGCATCCCCTCATGTTTGAAGAATCAATTCCACATACAAGGACATACAAAGTATTTGCTAAGCACTATTTCACTACCTTAAACCTCCAAAGCCCGAGAACTCTGTCCTGCTTACTCTCCATTTACATACTTCAATCCCAGTTCCTAAATTTTCTTCAGAGTTCTCCCCTGTGAAGAAATCAATGGCAGGAATTTGTCTTTATTTGTATCTAATTCCCATTTGTTTAGAAACTGTCTGTCACATTATCAATGCTAAATCCTTATGTGTTACATAGTATATATGCTAATAAACAAATCCCACTGTCTCGATACATATTTATTTAATTTGTGTAAATAATTATCACAATCCCTTAAAATAGTATAAAGGTATCTAGTAAAATTTTTATATGAAAATATAAAACCATTCTACTGGGTTGTTGTTTCTGTTACCATCTGTTCTGGTTTTTATTTCTACTTTATGCCTATGATGCTGTCCCAATTTGGCAGATCCAGCTATGATATTGCCACTCATTAGTTCTATCATTTTCCTGACAAGGGATCTCATCTCCAGGCTTCCACAGTGAGCTCAGAAGCAGTCATTTGAGATGCAGCCCACATCCACTGACCATGGGGAGGTTTTCCATCTTAGCCCGGATATAAACACAAGGCTTGATTTTGTTTATGGAAAAATTTCTGCACCTGAAACTGTATAAAAGAAATGCTGTTAGTTCCTTTGTGCAGAAAATACACACACACACACACACACACACACACACAGAGAGAGAGAGAGAGAGAGAGAGAGAGAGAGAGAGAGAGAGAGAGAGAGAGATCCAGAGACTATACCTTTAAAAACTCCAGTGGCCTCTTACCATTTTTATTTTTTAGAAAAAGCAAATAAGTGAGAAAACAGGAAAAATCAATCGTTAAATATTTTGAATCAAAAAACATATTCAGTGAACACTGCAGTGATGGGGTTTTTAGTATGTCAATAGCATTTATCAAGAGTTCGCCTGGTGTGTCATACATGGCCTCCCCCCTGCCCTTGCTCTCTGTACCCACTCACTAGCCACAGACCCCAAGTCATGTTCTCTTCTGCCCGGTAAAACAAGAATAGTATCTTTTATCAAAAATCTTAAATTCCCTCCTAGTGTTTGAATTTCTCAATGCAACTCTATCTATAATAGGATGCCATTGATTTCTGCAAGATATACGACTGCAAAAAAAAAAAAAAAAGTCTGATATCTGATTTATTGTCCCTTTCAAAATGTTGTGTGATATTCTGCACCCAGTCCCCAGGAGTGTGTAATTCTTTTTTCTTTTTCTTTTTTTAAAAAATTTTTAAATTTATTTTATTTTACAATACTATTCAGTTCTACATAACAGCCACAGATTTCCTTGTTCTCCCCTTCCTGCCCCCCTCCCCTTCCCCCCAGCCCACCCCCCTTTCCCACCACCTCCAGATCAAGGCCCCCCCCCCCCCCGAGGACTGAGATCGACCTGATAGACTCAGGCCAGGCAGGTCCAGTCCCCTCCTCCCAGATTGAGCCAAGTGTCCCTATATAAGTCCCAGGTTTCAAACACATTCTTCAAGGATTTTAGAGATATTGATTAAAAAAAAAAAAAGAAAACGTGCACACACACACACACACACACACACACACACACACACACACACACTCTCTCTCTCTTCCAGGTCTATTTGTTTTCATCCTGTCTACCTTGAAAGCTGGTTATTGTTTGATGTTCTCATCTTTAAAGTTCAGAAAACTATGAGACATGGGTCAGGTCAGTGCTTCTGAAGTCTTGAATCAGCTAGTCCTTTTAAAATCAACACCAAACAAACATCAAGAAACCAAAACCACATTACTTCTCTATTTTTCATAGGGGTGTGAATTATCTAAGGATCCTTTAAATCTACATCTGGGGTGGAACAAATAGCTGAGATTCTGGCTATTCATGGTTTCTTAGGTGACACACACTTGCATGCTTGGGACTACAGGATGGGTCACTACTTCTCGGGTCCTATTACTCTCCTGGACAACTATGATGTTTCACAGTGGGGTCAATCACTTTCTGCTCTAAAGAAATGACACTGGTACACCCTAGGTAACTAGTTAGATAACTTCTCAAGACCAGAGTTTGGAAGCAGACAGAAAGTGCCATATGTCACTGTCTTACTTTCTTTGATTGAACATTGTGTTCACAGAGACAATGTTCTGATATACCATGTTAAGTAGAGCATTTCAGTTGCCATACATGTTTATAATGCATTCAAATGAAAATAAATGACTTGCAACTGATTTTTGAAGTTACTTATATGAAATAGTCATTAGTTTTGGTGCAGAAGAAACTGGAGAAGTGGCCCAGGGGTTTAAAGCTAATTGAGGGTAAGGTAACCAAGTCTATGGAATCATGGAGTCATACAACAAACTGTGGAAGCTGTAGAAGTCAAGAGGCACTGGAGCTGACTGACAGTAGATCACCCAGGTGCACACAGTACCACAGCAGGAGGCAGGGACTACGAAAACCAGAAGGGTGTCATATATAACCTAGGGTAGGATGCCTAGGCATAGTGCATATTACTCCAGATGTCAGAGGAAGTGGGAGCTGCCAGGAGTGTATTGTCTCTTGCATAGTTACTGTTACTGCAGGAAGTAGCTGGTGCTCAGCGGAAGACTAGGGATGGGACTGGGTCTCCATTTCAGTCCCACAGAGGAAAAGAATGCCTCAACTCTACTTCAAATGCCTCCACCGAAAGAAGGAAAGTAACTTGAATTGAGAGAGGAAAGGAAGAAAGAAAGAAAAGAAAAAAAGGAAGGAAGAGAGAGAACAGAAGAGAACAGAACAATAAGAGTCTAGCCAGGAAACTGACTCCAGATGTCCAAGTCTTAGAGCAGGAACCAAAAGGATGTAGTAATCCAAGGCAACCCAATTCCTCCCAGAATTACCATAGCCATGGTCCCTAATGAAATCAGTTTAGAAGGACCTCCAAAAAATAATTCAAAATAATGTTTAGAAGCATGTTCAGGCAACTTGAAGACATGCATGTTCTCCAAGAGAATGAAACCAAAGAGATGGATGAAATGAGGTCATCCATTCAAGAGATGAAGACAGAACTGACTAAACATGAGCAAACACACAGATAGACTTGGGGGGACAAGGCAAACGAAATGATGTTTTATATGGAAAGCCCTGGGTGAGGTCAGGGGTCACAGAGGTGGGGGGGAATGAGAGAGATTAGGGGACTGAGAGTAACTGTAATGCATTATGTCCATGCATGAAATCGTTAAAGCAAAACTTACTAAATTCCAAACCAATCAATTAAAGTAGCAACAGCAGAACTAAATGTAAGTGATGACTAATGTTAGCTGTCAACCTGATAGGGTCTAGAACCACATGGAGGTGGGTCTCTGGGCATGCCTATGGGGATTATCTGGATTCTATTAATTGGCAAGGCAGAATCCATCTGAATTGTGGTAGGGATCATTCCCTGGGTGCGTATCCTTGATTATAAAAGGTAAATAAAGCTAACTGTGTGTGCTTTCCCCTCTCTCTCTGCTTCTTGGGTGTGGATGTAATGAGACCTGGAACAGAAAGCCAATATAAATTGTTTCTCTCCTAAATTTCTCTGGATGAAGTATTTTATTATAGCATCAGGAAAAGAAACAAAGAGAGTTCTGATATCCATATAGGCTGTCACCATGTGTTAACTGAACCAACTAAGTATTGTTTTCCACCTGTAGTGGAATTACTGTTTCTTTAAATCAAAGTAGACTTTTCCCCCCATGCAATATATTATATATTGTATTGTATTATAGTTCCTGTCCCTCTACTCCTCCCAGTTTCTCCCCACATCCCCACCCATCCAGATCCACAGCCTTTCTGTCTCTTGTTAGAAAACAGCTCCTGTGGGTTATTGTTTACCTTTCTCCTTTGGTAGCACGCAGAGTACCTTCTAGTACCATGGACCACAAGCCTGTAGACATGAAGGCACAAGTTAGGCACCAGCTCGACTTCTCAAATGAGCTGGGTAGGTATTCTCTTCAGCAATGGTGCTTTGCTGCCAGTTTGTGGAAAGTAGACTATAGCCTTGGCAATATCCTGGGTTGTTTTGGTGTTCCCATGGGGCTCCTTCAGCCAACAACTTGATTAGATGTGAATGTTAGCTGTTAAATAATTGATAAGCAAGCTACCATTTATATAACCACAGAGGTTAGAAGACTAGTGGGAGGGATGTCTCTCCTTAGGCAGGGGAAACAGAATAGGTAGTTATGGATGATAGAGAGGGTTCTAGAATGGGGAAATAAGACAGGGAGAGGGAGGAGGCACAGGGAGGGACAGGCTAAAACTAAGGCCTATTTGAGGGACCCGATGGAACCCTAATACGGCAGAAGCTTCCAATAATATACATATATAAAGGCTATTTAAATCACCAAATAATGGTGGAGGCAGAGTCCTACCTGGACATTTCTCATCACCAAATGAAGCTTCTAGTCCTGGGAGTGGAATTTTATTTTAAGTTTGAGAACATGCTGCCACTACTCTGTGGGACTATTATCTATGATCACATTTGCATTCCTCGAATTTTATGATTTGAGAAACAGTTCCTTGAACTAAGTACCAAATTATTAATAAAAACAATGTTGAAAGATAAATTCTATGAGGTTGCATAGCTCTCGTGGTACAAGATTTTCTTAGACGGTGATGAAAAATAAGCTGTCAAATCAGTTTGGTTGAATATGGTATGACAATGTCTGGGCCAGCCCAAATGTACTGCTGATGTGTTCTCAAATGAAGCATGGTGATATCATAGGCACTAGGAATGGGGACCTCCCTCAGTCTTTAAGTGTCTGATCTCTACCCGGCCACTTAGGAAGGAAGCACTGTACTAGTCACACTATGCACAATGAATTTGTATTAACCAGTGGTGGCCAGAGGTCTATGTTCTTCTATGTTCATGGGAGCCCTGAATTCAAGTATATTCATTGGTCCAAAGAGCAGTATAGGTAGTCCATGCTAAAGTTCTACAACCCTAAGAAAAAGAGAAAGAAGTCCTGGAAGATCCTTTATAAAAAGCTTAGGTAGATTTTTAAAAAGAAAGCATTTTTATCTAATAAGAAAGCCTTCGCCGGGCAGTGGTGGCTCACGCCTTTAATCCCAGCACTCGGGAGGCAGAGGCAGGTGGATCTCTGTGAGTTCGAGACCAGCCTGGGCTACCAAGTGAGTTCCAGGAAAGGCGCAAAGCTACACAGAGAAACCCTGTCTCGAAAAAAGAAAAAAAGAAAAAAAAAAAGAAAAAAAAGGAAAAAAAAAAAGAAAGCCTTCGTTTTCCTAATTTGTAAAAAATGATTGATCATATCTTTGTAATGTCTGACTATTAAGAAATGTCTACTGTGTTATTAACTCAAATTTTATAATAAAAGCAATTACAGAGCACAAGAAAAATTGATCTCTTGGCTTCATGTATATAAATAGGTTTTTAAAACCTTGATTATACCCTTTCTACTCCTTACTTAAAACTGCACTCATGACTTCTGGAATGTTCCTTATTACAATTGCAATGTCAAAGGGTTTCAAATTTTATTTAATAGCTCCTATATTCATAGCAATTAAATATTTTTAATCTTTTGTGACTTTAGTGTTATAATCCATCTCACAGATGATCATAAAGAAAACATAAGCAGATTATCTTAAAATCTTAGCAGGAGTCAGCAATTTTCTCTCCACTGTTTCTAAAATGCTTGTTAATCTCTGGGGTTGTGCTTAAATTATTAGCAAGCGATCAACACTGGGTGCATCCCCATAAATGGCACCATTACATTAAATACAAATCTGTCCAATAGATATGCACTCCTATAGATTTACTTTCTCTGTTCGATAGGCTATTGATGCCTTGTACTATAAAGATAGCTGGACAGCTTATATATAAGAATAGAAATTTTAGGACAAATTATTAAATGAAATTGAAATATGCCTAGACAAGAAATTATGGTCTTTAACGAAGTGTTAGATAGTTAAATGTTTAAACATAAAATATGTTAGGAAATCACCAAAATCCCTGAAGTTTAGATCACAGGATGAAATGAGGGAAGAAGAGGAAAACAAAAAAAAGATACATTTCTAAGAGATGTCTTTGAAACTCAACAAGTCTACTGTGCTATTTCTAAACTGCCTGCTTCTGAGTTGAGGAGCAGAGTTTATACAATATAAACCCAAGCAGAAATGTCCTGAAAATTAACAGAGCCTTCTGTATTTTGAAACTGTTGGCCAAGAAATTCTTCCAAAATGCCATAGTTAATTGCTAAGCAATGTTCTGAGTAAAGCAAAGATATTGTGCTTGCATCTCCAGAAAGGAGAATGTAAACTCCTACAGGAGAGGGAGTCTCTTCATATTTTGTGTATCATGAGTGAACAAGATGTGTTGATACATTGTGTACCCTAATAAAGCTTGACTGAGGATCAGAGGACAGAGCCAGCCACTAGATTAGACATAGAGGCCAGACAGTGGTGGCACACATCCTTAATCCTATCACTCGAAAGGGAGAGATTCCTGGATCTCTGTGAGTTCAAGGCCACAATGGAAACAGAGCCAGGCAGTGGTGGCACCCACCTTTAATCCCAGTACTGGGAAGCACACAGGCCTTTAATCCAGGAAGAGACAGCAGGGCAGAGAAAGGTGTATAAGGCGTGAGGAAACAGGAACTAAAGCAGTTCATCTGAGACCCTTTCAGGTGAAGACTCAGAGGTTTTCAGTCAGAGGATTTGTGGAGTTGAGGTGAGGTTGGCTGTGGCTTGCTCTGTTTCTCTGATCTTTCAGCTGTCACCCCAATATCTGCCTTCAGGTTTTTTATTATAAGACCATCTAAGATTCAAACAACAGTGAGATTGAATACTAATTAACTGCTACTTGGAGACCACAAAAATCGTAACTGTAAACATGCTGTTACAGGTAATAACCTGACATAACATGCAGGTGTCTGAATACTGCTTGGTTGTCCCTACACCTAACATGGACAGCATAGGACATTTACAGAGAAACTAGATTCAATATAGCCTAACAGGGTCCTTTAAGATCCAGCCTCAAAGGCTCCTTTGGGGTCCAGAAAAGATGCTACAACAAGCAAGGGAAACCTAATGATCTGAGAGCGAAAAAATGAATCAGTTCACAGCGTTCTTCTCTACATGTCGCTTTATTGTTCTCTCTTTATTGTTCTGGTGCTATTCTGATTCTCCTGTCCTAATTCTAAATCCTTCCTAGCTTCTTCTTCATCTAGCCTAAAAATTCTTCTTTTCCAGGAGGCTTGAAGCAACAGAAAAAAAATTACAAGAGTTACTGCTCATTGGTCAAAAGTACATTCCTAGGGTAAGCGGTGAGGACAGAGCCATTTACCATGACAACACAAGATTCCAAGGTTACAGAAGTAAGACTGACCAGATGGGGGGGGCACAGTGCCCAGTGACAAACGTTGAGACATAGGTCTATTGTCAGCACACTTGGCAAGTGAAGAACTGACAGGTTTTTCTTAGGGTGCTTTGCGTAGTAATCTTGGTAAGATACCTGTGACTCTGACCTTATACATAACTGTAAAGTTTTAAACTTATGATCTATTTACAAAGGGCTTTAGTCTAGTTTGAACTTGCTCTGAGGTAAAAAAAAAATGAGCTAAATGTGTGCAGCTAGTCTTAGACTGAGGAGAAATTGTTATTTTCTTTTGTTAGTTTGAGCCAAAGGAACAGAGCAAACTTTAAGTGTCTACAATCCACATGGCATAAAAGATCTATCTATGAAGCATCTCCTAGTATATTTTCTATATATCAAAACTGTACAGCTTAAAGAGAGGTCATCTTCCTGGCCATCCACGGATATATGTGTGCCCATAAGATTGAGATGCAATCATGAGATTACATGTATAAATTTCATGAAAATGTATGGTAATGGGGAGATATCTTAGCTGTTATTGAACAAGAAATTACAGATGGAAGCAACAGTATTCAGAGTCTGTGGCCTGCAAGCCTTGCCTGACAGGGTACCCCATCTGAGAATCATTCCTCTGGTGGGTTGACATCTGAATCATCAATTGCTATAAGCTGTATTTGCATCCTGGCCCACAACAGCTCAAGACAATGGCTCCTAACTTTAGCTGTTTCCCTGACCCTTAGGCTTGTGGTAACCCAGACTCAGAAAGACAAATATGGTATGTACTCACTCATAGGAGGATACTAGATGTGGAACAAGGATGACTGGACTGCTACTCACATCACCAGGGAGGCTACCTGGAAAACAGGACCCCAAAAGAGACATTGCCCAATGACAGAGAAATGGCTGAGATCTACATAAACAACCTGGACATGAGTGGGAGTAATGAAGGGTGAGGGTTAAGGGAAAGAGAGCCTGTGGGAGAGGGAGATCCCAACTGGATCAAGAACAGAGAGGGAGAACAAGGAATAGGAGACCATGGTAAATGAAGACCACATGAGAAAAGGAAGAAACAAAGTGCAAGAGAGGCCCACAGAAATCCACAAAGATACCCCCACAAAAGACTGCTGGCAATGGTCGAGAGACAGCCAGAACTGAACTACTCTGGTGATAGGATGGCCAAACACCCTAATAGTCGTGCTAGAGACCCCATCCAACGACTGAGGGATCTGGATGCAGAGATCTATGGCTAGACCCCGGGTGGAGCTCCGGGAGTCTAATTAGTGAGAAAGAGGAGGGTTTATATGGGCGAGAACTGTTGAAACCAATGTTGGATAAAGCACAGGGACAAATAGCCAAACGAATGGAAATAAATGAACTATGAACCAAAGGCTGAGGGCCCCCCAACTGGATCAGGCCCTCTGAATAGGTGAGACAGTTGATTAGCTTGATCTGTTTGGGAGGCATCTAGGCAGTGGTACTGGGTCCTGTGCTCATTGCAGGAGGTGGCTGTTTGAAACCTGTTTATAACATGACTCTACAGGCAGAAAAATCAAATTGTGTGTGTGTGTGTGTGTGTGTGTGTGAGAGAGAGAGAGAGAGAGAGAGAGAGAGAGAGAGAGAGAGAGAGACTTTGTCCACCTTTTTTGTTTTTTTTTATAGACCTTTTATGTTTGTCTTAAAATGCTTTAAAATATTTGTATATATTATGGTAATTTTACCAGTGATCACTTTTTGGCATATTGCCAACATCAAGTCAACTGTGATTCTCTCTAGAAAACTTTAAAATAAAATATAATAGTTTGACCCAAAAGTATGGATAGACTTACCCTTTGCTATCTTTCACCTGTTGGCAAGCTTAACCAAGGAAATGTAACTGTACTCTGGTCTAAAAGCAGGCTCTCACAATTGTTCCTTGTATGTTTATTGTTGGTAGAGAATGGGAGACTCGAAGTCTGAATCTTGTATCTCAGACTTTAATGTGACAGCATTGTGGATCCTTCTCTACTGTGCTAAGCATACAGGCGGAGACTGAAGAGTTCTTCAGAATCAGAACCAAGTTGAAACCTGAGGCTGTTACTGCAAAGCTCCTACACTGAGCAGGGGCACTTAATAAAGCCAAGCAATGTTTTTAACTAAAATGTTTTAAATAAGAATCTCTCACAGAAGCACATAAAGTGCAATAAAATTTATAACTTACACCAACAAAATGCACCCAAAGACAAATAATGTATCCTAGACGTTTCTCCCAAGTATTGGAGCAAATTGCCCATTTCAAACCCTGTCTCAATATTAATCAAAGAATTTCTGTGTAGTGCGTGTGAGGTTGAGACAGAAGATCGTTATCAGAAAACATTTAAAACTGGAAGAAATTATTGCAGTTCACATTTGAAAGGTGAGGAAGAGCATTAATTTTAATAAAACTCACTTTTCATCTCATTCATTTAAAGAGAGTAATTTAATTTGAAAAGATCAAATGAGTTGATGGAAATATACGTTTGTGAATACTCTACGGGAGGTTATTGGTAATGAAAAGACAAGTGGCTTTCATCTTTATGATATGCCAAGCTTTAGTGATTTAATGAATAGGGCAATATGTATGGAGTCAGAAGCTGGCCATTTGATATTAAGGTCACTCTTTCTAGAAGGACCATGTTTTCTCAAATTATCTCTGACTTTGAAGTGTTGTGGTTGTTTTTCTTTAGAAATTCCAACTCAGTGTCAAATTCATAATAGCATATTCCATATTAAGTAAGGGGCAAAATTTTATCATAAAAGTCATGCTTTCTCTCCACAACATTTTAGTAGTTAGAAGTGTCTCTTTGCAGCTAGTAAAGCTAGAGCTCTTTAACAAGATCACTCTTCATCTTTTCTATTCTTTCCTGAACTAATACAAAGTGAACTTACTTTTTTTTTGAAAGTGTGATTTCAAAATTGGTTGATCTGGTCCACTGAAAAGTTGGCTTAGTCTAAGTGCAGTTCTCGGAGATGGTCAATGCCATGAGCATCCCTTAGATCTACATCTTTTCCTTGGCTGGCAGTATAGGCGCCTGTAGAACGACACCGGAGCTTTCCTTCTGAAATAAACAATCTGCGTATGTTGTGTTACAAGTCTGTTTTCATTACTTTTTAACAAGTCTAACAAAAGCAGCTTAAGGAAGGAGGCATTTATTTCTGACCCAGCCCAAGGATTCCTTGAGTCCTAGCACCTAGAGCTTAAGATATCTGGTTACACTGTATTCACAGTCAGGAAACAGAGAGCTGAATATAAGCACTCAGCTTGCTTTCTTAAATTCGTTCTGCACACTCCCAGCCCAGAGAATGTTCGGTATGAGACATTAGCACCTCAGTTAACCCGATCTAGGAAAGCCTTTACAGATGTGCCCAGAGATTTCTGTCTTAGGTGAGTCTAGATTCTGTCAACTGGCTAATCATTATCAGCCATCATAAAATTGATTCATTGAGTCTATTAGAATTGAATAGTGGAAAAATGTTAGAGCTATCCATCTGGACGAATTAATTCAATCCTAAGATATGCTATATGTTTTTATCTCCATAGAAATGGATATTGCATTCTTATTGGAAAATATCATAACTAGAAAATGAGTCAGATGTTTGTAACTATGCATCTTTTAGTTACAAATTGTAAGTGTTGAAAGGATGACTGAAAGAATATTATACCACTCAATTTACTGTCCAAGAAGAGTATGTCTAAATGTAAGTTTTCCTATTGATCTTAGAAAAATTGTAATTCTCTGAGTTATTAATATTATTATGGTTATGAACACTATTTGCATACTTCCTGGCCTTATATTCTGAGATGGAATCACATTTGATGGTGAGCCTATTATGGTCACTTTGCCTTCCCATTTCAGGTTACCAGTTATTAACTTTCAATGATGTAAGAATATCATAGCTCACTGTGGATCTTTTGTAAAATGATGATGCCAGTGCCAGAATCCTGCTTCTAGTAATTATGATTTAATTGGTATACTGAAATATGGAATTATACTATTGATATTATACTAGATTATCCATAGGTGTGAGTTTCTTTGGATGAATGATGGAGATCTTATTGACACATTTGAACTGTCCTAACTTCTAGGCTGTAAATTTCATTTGTGTCCTGAATAGAATATGTGGTATCAGTTCAAACAGAAGGCCCCAGGGTCAAACTGGGGAGAGTTGATACAAGATGGAGGTATGGGGGCTGGAGAGAAGTTTCAGGGTTTTGTTTTGTTTTGTTTTGTTGAGACAGGATTTCTCTGTGTAGTTTTGGTACCTGTCCTAGATCTCACTCTGTAGACCAGGCTGGTCTCGAACTCAGAGATCCTTCTGGCTTTGCCTCCTGAGTGCTGGGATTAAAGGCATGTGCCACTGCTTCCCGGCTGAAGTTTCAGTTTTTAAGAGAACATGCTGCTGTTGCAGAAGACCTGATTTCAACTCCCAGCACCCCTAGAGTGGCTTACAACATTCTGAATCTTCAACTCCAGGAGATCTGCCATCATCTCCTGGTTTCAATAGGCACCAAGAATGACCACAATGCACTGACATAGATCCAGGCAAAGCCCTCATACAGATAAAAGTAAAAATAAATAAATCTTTATAAAAGTGGACATATGAAGAAGAAAGTTGAGAAGTCACCAGTCACCAACCTGGAAAGTCTTTGATCCATGTGTAATTACTGAGTCTTCTGTAGTACTGCTTGAGTAAATGTTTACACTTTCCTGTGTAATTTAACATATATTTTCTTTTACAATATTGATTAACAGCTTCAATTGCTCAAGAAAACATCACCTATATTTTGGACATTGAGAAACCTTATAGTGATCAGGAAAGGAAGGAACAGGCAAATGGCTGAGCATAAAAACAGTGATTTTATCTGAGAATATAAGTACTAGTATTTTTCCTTATAAACATTATCATTCTTCATGAAAAAAGCAAAAATACATTCAACTAGTTTAATTGAGTTAATAGAATATATATCCTTAACTAATATTTACTAATGGTGTCTCATTGAAATTCATGCCACCACAATGGCCCCCATAGGGAGTGACACTATTAGCAGGTGTGACCTTGTTGGAGTAGTTGTGGCCTTGTTGGATGAAGTGTGTCACTATAAGGGGAAGGCTTTGAGGTTTACTCTGCTCAAGCTATGCCCAATGTGGCACACAGTTGTTTCTGATGCCTGCGGATAAGAAGTAGAAGTCTTAGCTCCTTCTCCAGCATCATGTCTGCCTGCATGCATCTGTGTCCCACCATGAAGATAATGGACTAAATCCCTGAAACTGTAAGCCAGCCCCAATTAAATGTTTTCCTCTATAAGAAAAAAAAGAAATTAATGCCACCCAAATCTCTTTTGCAGCACACATGGCTAACAATGATACCTTTATACTATGCTTTAGAGTTTATAGGTGTGTAACATAAACCATAGTCAGGACTTCAGCCATAAATAACTCAGAACCTTGACTATGATAGACAAGCACTCATACAAAATAATTTTCAGTAGATATCAACTAATCATAATAATATTACCAGATGATATAAAAGGATAATGATAATTATTTGGTATCTAGGCAGAAGAGACGTTTGGGTGCTGTGGTGGTGGGCGCTATGGCAAGCACCAAACAGTGTGTTCGGAGAATGTGGCAGCCACCTCCAAGATCTTCAAAGTCTATTAATCTTAGGGCCCAGATTCTGTTTATGTCACTCATATATCATGTTAAGATTGTTCTGTATGGCCAATAGCTATGGAAAACATGATGAGATGTCACTTTGAGTAATATCTTTGTCTTGACAGCTTATTGTATATTTCATCTGGACTACCTTTTCTGGGAAAGTCATAATAGCAGCACCCCATAGGAGTAGACTATGTAGGAAAGTCCAGAAGCTTGATTCCAAAACTACGTAGTTCAGTGTCTTTAACTGAAGTGAAGTGTTGAGACTGCTGTATTCCTGGAAAATTTCTTGCCATCAACCTCAGCCACAAGTATTTTTTCCTATACTGCTCCTTGACCCTTAACCTTCAAAACATACGTGAGGTGGTAAATCTTTTTTTTTTTTTTTTTGGAAATTTTAAGCTGATAATTAGAGGGGAGTTGATTTATAAAATTCTAATGAGTAGTGGGAAAAGAGAGTATGGTGAGGGGGGGAGTGATTATAATTCTTTTGAAAGTATATAAAGAGATAGAAGAAATCTTGGACCAGAAGATTTGAAATAGGACTGAAGAGCGATGGTAGAGTGTTTGTAAGTTATAGATGAGCACAGGTACCCACTGTAAGTGAAAATCTGCATGGGTACAGGAGAGTTGAATTGCAATGGGATTGACTGGTACAAGGTTAAGAGCCTGGCTACTGGAACTGCCTTATACATTACAGGATGAGACTGGATGGCTATGGTAAAACAGTGGAAGGCTTTGATAGCCCAGGGAATATGTATGTTGCTGCCTCAAAGTTTATATTGATAGAAAACAACTCTAAATAAACACTTTGGGTAATGTATTAAATGAGAAACTAGCATGAAGAAGACCAGGCTGAGGACTGTTGGGGAAATGTGGCCTGTAAAAGCTTTGTTTGTGGTAGGAGAAATTACGCAAGATGAATGGGACTACCAGCACACGAGGTACTATGTGGGTGTAATCAAAATGGGTCATGGCCAAAATAATGGTAGGGGTGAAGAAAAGGGGGAGGCAATGAGACCTCACAATTTCAGCTCCTTCATGTCCTCGAAGGAGATGGATGGAACTCATTAATTTAACACAGAGAGCATAAGGGGGAGATGCCTGGGTAAAGTTGGTAAGTGTCAAGGAGGTGGACACTGGGCCTGACTTTGGAATTGCCAAGTGATCTGGAGGGAGTCATTATATTATTAGTTCCTCAGAACCATTCTGTAGGAAAAGAGAAAAAACAAAAATTCTTCTGTTAGGAGCTTCAGAAAACCAAGCCATGAACTCCAAATTAACTTGGTCAAGATCACAGAACTTGCAAATGACAAATCTTGGGATATAAATCATATACCTGATGATAGAGAAAGTTCTCTTCAGTGGTCTTTGGTTATACACATCTGTGAGTATTCAGGAAAATGCCAGAAAGGAGACAGCAATGGAACTGTCTTAAAGCCTTCAAAACTATCTGTCTAGACAACTACTCAGATGCAGCCATTGTAAGGACCTATCACAAGCTGGCAGGAACTCATGTATAAGACAGCTAATTCTTCCTCTGGCCTTCTGGGCTTCCCTATATCAAATTATAAGCTACTCATAGAAAATCAGCTTATCTTTGTGGCTTTCAAAGGATGTTCAGGTCTTTACAAATAACCTAACAAGTTAACAAACATTAATTTGCACAACATAGACAATGTGGTTCATTCTCAGCATACATTGTATTTCTTGTGCATGATCTTCCATTTAAGTTTTTGTTAAGATTAATGACTAAAATGCCAGCAGTACAATAAAATGAAGTCCAGTTTTTGGATTCATGTTTAACACTGAGTATTTTAACTGCACCAAAAATAAAACATAAATTTATTGACATTTTTACCTACCTATTAAGAAAACAAAAGCAAAGTTAGTAGTCAGACAATTGGGTAATTAAAAGAAAGTGGTCTAAATCTCAAGTTCCTCTGAGATTGTCATAAATATGTATTTATTTGCAGGAATACCCTCATGGAAAATTGTTGTCTTTGAAGCAGAATATCTGAGGTAATTTTTAATTCTGGTGGCTTCTGGTGATGACTCTACATTTGGATACAGTCTGCAGAGACAATATGCAGTTTGAGGTAGTAATACAGTCAAGGATTGAAACCCTCTTCAAGCAGACCGAGGATTGGCAATAGAGCATAAGAGAATGAATGCATTTCATGGTATTGAAGGTGTTTGTTTCATTAGAAAAATAACATAAGGAATAATTAAACATGGGATAGGTGGGTATCAGATTGTAGGACAGCATGGATGTGAAACAGACAATATGTGCAGAGTTGCCCTGAACACATAGATTTGCTTAACATTTTTTCTGGAGTGGAAAATGAAATAATGAAATAAGACTGGGACATCATGACTTGAAGCCAGTTTGAAAGACTAGAAAGGAATACACAGAAGGGAGCTGAATGTCCCACTTCCAAGTAAGAGGAGATGAAGGCTCAACTGAACCTGTGCAAAGAACAGAGAAGCATATGAATTATTTAGGGTCAAGAAGTAAGTCTGATTGAAGCCAATGGATGGAGAATAATGACCACTTTCCTAATTATTTTTCAGTAAAGTGAATAAAACAGACTTGTGAGCCAGAATGAGAGGCTTCTGAAGCCCTAACTTGTAATGTAAATGAGAAGCATCCTGGAGAATCTTTCATTGTTCTTTTAAAAGCAGTAGAAAATAGCTCCAGAGGAGATTTTATTTTATTTTGTTGGAAAGATGGAAAGCTCAGTCACATTAAATTTGGTGAGTTTAGGGTAACAGGGGCAATTAGGAAAATTGAGTACACCTTGGTGCTCAACATCCTCATGCAAAAGAGCTATGGAAAAACTGTGACTTAACAAGAGGCCATATGTGATGAGAAATGAGAGCAAAAAACTGGAACATTGAGAGAGATGAGGAACACTGTGAGATGGCAAACAAAATGAAATGTGTATGGGATGACCGTAGAACCAGGGAAGATCACCCAGTGCAGGGTGGCTCTCGCTAACATCACAAATACATTCCTTGACCTAATTCAAGGAGCAGAATGTACTTCCTTTCTCTATAGAGGACCAAAATTCCCTCGTGGGCTCATATCAGCTTCTAGGCAGTCTCTTTGTAGATAGTCCGAATTAGATGTTCAGATCTCTCAAGGTACCTGTGCATAGACAGGTGTGTGAGCATCTCTGACCAGCCATGACTGTTACCCTTAGAACTTTCTCGGAGACACATCAGTAAAGCAAATTTGATTCATCCTCACCACTTGCAATTTAAGATAGTTCTCTCTTATTACTAAAGTTCCATTTTGAAATAACTATAGAAAAATATTTTCTCTTCGTCTTTAATTACAGTAGGCACAGAGTAAATATATACATAGTGTATACATATACATGATGTATGTGTGGTAGGCATAGAGTCTATGATATATTCATTTGCCCCAAAATGCATGATTGATCTCAGCATATTAGGCATTTTAAGTTTCAAAAAAAGGGTAAGTCCACTCTCAAACACAAGCTAATCAAAAGAGATTTTCTCTTTCTCATTTTATCTTTGTACATTAAGGTGCTCCACATTCCATGTACCCAAAGTCAACTTTTTCTAAGGCACAGGAGATCAAAGACTTGGTTTGTTTTCTTAATCAATGTCTAGACCATTATTTCTGCCCTACAGTCTATTTTATGAGTTGTTTAAAATTAACACCTCAAACCAGGATTTCAGGCAGAGAGCCTTTTTCATGTGATAATATCACTGTGCAGCTAGAGGTTTTCTCTGTGTTTGTAGCATTGCAGCAATTAGCACAGCTGCTTTTATCAACACACTTATTGGCCTATTAAATGGGCACAGTGACAAGTATATGGCTCACAGGGATCAGAATGGAATAATTAACCACTTCCTCTCCTTACTGTTTCTTTATTTTTGAAGACTTCACACAAATCTCTTGTAGACTTCCATTCATAAGACATGTAGTAGGTTGTTTTGATAAAGTCATCAAACAAATTATTTCTTCTCTCACTTCTCTTAATTCCCTTTATCTATATCCTCTCTCTCCAACCTAGTAAACTCAATTTTACATCAAAGCTGACATTTTTAATCTTCTATATAAGACAGAATATGCTATTATGATTGTGTGCCTGAGCTACTTTATTTAATATAAAATCTTATTTTTTCCATCCACTTTGCTGGAAATTTCATTTAGGATTTCATTCTTTTTTATTGTTTGAGAATTTCACACATGTATTTAAAGCATCTTGATCAAATAAATCCATATTCCTTCCCTTCTATTCCTCCCCATACTCCCACCGCTTTTCTCTCCCAGATTCAGGCTCTCTCTCTCTCTCTCTCTCTCTCTCTCTCTCTCTCTCTCTCTCTCTCTCTCTCTCTCTCTCTCTCTCCTTATACACTTAGTGTTGCCCTATGTAAATGGCTATAAGATCATGCACTGGAGCATGGGTAGCCCTTCAGGGGCTGCATCCCTGGGGAAATCTTGATTCCCTCCCCTAGCAGCCATCAATTACCAATGGCAGATCAGTTCTGGGTGGCATTTTATGAATCTCTCCTCTGGCAGTCTCGATCTTGTACAGATATTGTGCATGTACTCACAATGGCTGGGAGTCCATGTGTAAAACAGCCCTGTCATGTACAGTAGATAATGTTTCACTATAGACAACCAGTACTTCTGGCTTTCAAAATCTCTCCACCCCCTCTTTATGATGATCCCAGAACTCTCAGGAGAAAACTGTCATATAGATGTTCCATCTAGAGATAATTATTCCCTTTATCTTATTCTCTGCACATTGACTAGTTTGTGTCTCTATATTAATTGCTATCTAACACAGAATGGAGTATTATTCAGTTGTAAAGAAAAATGAAACCTCTATGTAAATGAATTGAACTGGGAAAAGTATACTGAGGTAACTCAGATGCAGAAATCTCTTAACGCTAGATTTGAAGCTTCAGGTATGTGCATTTAAGTTCTAACACCCATAGAAGTTAGTAAGTCAATGGTCAGCGGACATGTGTTACATGGAGGATTTTCAGAGGTGGGGCTAGAACACAGGCAATATGGAGAGGAAAGTGGAATAATAGAACTGAATAGGTAAATGGGGTGGGGTTGGGAAGGTAAAGGAAG